>NC_059184.1:12239775-12459775 GCF_020631705.1 Daphnia magna
TATTGGTCCATGTGGGAAGCGCGCTTCATACGCCTGGGCAATAAGTCGAATAACGGCATTGTACAGGATGCGCGTTATCCTCGTCATCAAGACAAACGCCAGCAGAAACGCCTGAAACAGGTAAGAAAAATTAGTATTTTTACCGACTAATTAATATATATTGTTACCTTATTGAAGCATCCCACATGGATAGTCAATAACTGGTAAAATAGTCCCGGTACTGTTCTAAACGTGCCATCCAGTTGCATCACGGTCGATTCTCCAAGCTGTCTAAGGAGGACCGGTGATAAAAAAACCAATGCCATGACTGGAACCTCATCATCCTCGTCAGAATGGGCCGTTCCATGGACAAATTTTCCATCGCGTATGGTTTGTCTAGTAGGTCTCAATATTATGTGGCTTCCAAATTATTTATCTATTTTCTTACCCAAATTTAGAATGAGTCTCCATGGACTCCAACATTTCGTGAGTCATCGTAGGTGGAGGAGGCTGGTTAGCTCTCTTTTCACGTTGAATTGTTCTCTCCAGCGCTGGGTTCAGAGCGATTCTTGCTTCGGGATGGACACTTCTAGCTAACTCCAAGATCTTCTTGGGTCCTTGTCTACCAATTCTCGGCGTGCGAGCTATCTCCAAGCATTCCTGAAGTACAGCTGCTCGATGTCGTTCGCGAAATTGAGGCACATGATTGTGCACTCTCGTTTGAGTGTAAATCCCATTTATCACCGAAATTTTGCAACGGCAACCAACAGTTTTTCTTTCATGCACTCTAATATTATTGTTTCTCGCCTAACATAGGAATATTAGGTTTATTAACTCCCTTTGAAAAAAAAAATTATTTTACTATCCTTAACTCTTTTTTGTAGAAGATAAAGCCACACTCCGTTTGTATCTGAAAGAGTTCTTTCAAGTTCCTGGAACGACGGACACACGAACCCTGCGTGTTGTCATTTTCGCTTCCGCCATTTTCCTTCAACTTTTCAACAAAGAGACAAGCAGTCAATTGACTTCACTTTTTGATTTTTGGACCACTTTCGGTAGTATCCTAATATCCCTAACTTTTAGTTAGAAACTTAGGGGAAAAAGGAAGAAATTGGCGTGGGGTACGCGGGTATTACCCCGCCAGATGCGTGGGGAAGCTACGGTAAATGAATATTTTCAAAGTGGATTTACTACCTCAAGACATCATTTGCACCCCCATAAACTAAGTCTAGTTGAATTCGTCTAATTAAGACAAATCTTTCTATGCTAAATAATGAGTTTCTATCTAAAAGTTAGTACTCCTAATAACCTAAAAGTTAGGGATACTAGGATACTGGCCCACTTTCTCACGAGGATGAACCAAAATGACCTTGACTGATCCAAGCCTTGACTTACCTCGCACACACATGTATGAGCAAATAAAAGGGGCCAATGCATCAATATTCTTCCCACGTGAAAAAAGTTAAGTCTAAATCTTTTTCAACTCCTGCCCAGTATCACCAGGTAGAACTCAATTATTTTTGTATTTCATATTTTCATACATTATAATTGTTTCCTATGAAACTTTGATCTAAATTGCAATTTTAGGAGGTGGTGCTTGTATCAATCACGTTAAGAAAAGGAAATGGAGAGTTGATTGAAGATAGAACCTTACGCTGAAAGTCTTCTTGTTAGCAAAAAATAAATCTATGTGTGCATGGTGTACCTATTAAAGAAAAACGGGGTTCCGCTTCTCTGGTGGGCATATATTTTTCCAAATTGTTTAGTCAAGCTGTTTGTTAGGTTCATTCCCCATGAGGTTCCATATGTTTTTTTATTGTTGTGTAACAGGTAGCTATGCACACCCCTTAAATGGGAAATATAGTGGTTTGAACTTTGTTCATTTAATGTTTGTGCCTGATGTTCACAGTGAAAATAACCTAGACATTCCATGGCATTTGTTATCTTGATAGTGTATTTGCATGTGCCGCTTGTGTTCCGGTTCCAGCTTGGCTGTCGTATAGAGAAAAAAATTATACATTGTTAGGCCGGTATCTGTTTCTCATGAACTTACTTCGCGACAATCAAGTATCATTGAGAACAGAGCTTGCTTGATTTTCACTGTCACCAGTTTTACCAGTCAGGCGTCGGTACAATAGCCTAAAGATAGTGTTTCCACTTTGAGAAACGAGAAAGCTTGCGATGTGGTCTGATAAAGCTTGTTCTTTAGCTATCCAGAAAATGAAAAGCTTCAAAAAACTTAAAATAATTCTGAAAACTTGTAGAAAAACTTAACTTTATTTAGAAAACTTGTAAAAAAACGTACATTTTTTTTTACCATTAAAAAACTAAATTTGTTTGTCTCAATTTTTGAGACTGAATGAACGTATATTTCTACGTTAACTGTAAGTTCGCTTAGTTGGATTTCACACAGTACACACACATGAAACGCATGACGAATTGACGATCACCATTCAATGAGAGACGAAGGACAGAAAAACTTAAACATGAAACAAAAATATTTAATCGACGTCAATTTGGTCGACAATTTTAACCGGTATGACCACAGTACGATTTACTGGTATACTGGCTTCTTTGGATCCAATCGCCGCATTTGCTTTAATTTTTAAAGCATGGTTGATGAGATCTTGATGAAAGATCACATCTGAGGCTGATATTTTTTGGTTTTTTAAAAAACCTTTTATCCGCATTAGACTAGAGACGGAGCTACCATGCAACCGAATGCACGGTATTAAAATATTGCAGGACACAACACCAAGTTGTGATTGAACAGACAAGTCCGTTGTCTCATCGATTATTACACCAAGATGATTTCCTTTCACTCTGTCTTTCAATGTTTGGCCAAGATAACTTCCAACTCCTGGATGAATGGAAAAAAAATGGCGATAAGATTAAAGAAAGTTTTGGTAATAGAACAATAATTGTGATAGACAGTTAGAAGGGGAGAACGGGGTCAACTTGGACACGGGTCATATTGGACAAAGACCCTAAGTGCTACATGTTATGGAAAAAAATTTTTTTTTTAAATTTTTGTATAGACTGCAATGTTTAACGTTCTAGAAAAAATATTGATTAAAATCGAATCATTATTGTTCTTGTTATCGCAGAATTTAAAAAATGGCCCTGTTTGATGTAATATTTTTCCCTATTACTGTAAGCATTTTTAAAGTGAAAAACCCTACAAATGAATAAAATAATGATATGTGAAATAGCCAATTCATTTCTTTAATGATTGATAAAAAACTTAAATTTTAATGCCTTTCCAGTGTTAAGTTATTAACGAAATACTAAATAGCACCGGGTTGGGTCATTTTGGACACACAGTTTTGGGGTCATATCGGACAACTTCGATATTGGAGTGGGAGGTGCTTGTGGAGAAGCCATATACGTAAAAATAAGATATCGATTACAAATCGATACTCGATACTCTGTTAAGCCCTCCCATTTTACTCTACCCGCCTACAAATTGTCCATTTCAGCCCCCTATTTCGTAAAAATGACATAACTCTCTATTTTTCATTTCTATTGCAAATATTTCAATATGAATGAATAAAATATTGAATAAGCAGTCTACCTCTCCTTATGAGGAAAACTGGCAGTGTCCAATCTCACACCGTCCCTGTCCAGTTTCGCCCCGCCGTTAAAAAAAAACTAAAAAAAAACGACTTCATTAAAATCCTTATAACTCGTTTATTTTAAGACTTAAAAATTACAAAAAAATTGTGGAGTTACCCAAAAAAGGTGCTGCACCATTAACTAAAAATAAATATTAGAAAAAGAACATAGAAATCTAAATAAAGAGAAAAGAAATTTTTTGTCCAGTTTGACCCCGTTCTCCCCTACCTCTAATTATGCTTCCACACTTTTGCTTACCGAGTTGTACCTTTGCCAATGTTGGGTCTTCTGGAAAAGATTTCTTCAGAAAAGATACAAGAGGATCCACAAAACTAAACGGAAGATTCTGTTCTCCAATGAGAGTGCACAATCGATCTTCGCTCTCTACCACCTTTCTCTCAAGACTTTGACCAGTAAATCCCACCATCAACTTTTTCTGTTTTAAAGATTTGACAGTATCACCAAAAGCAGCCTTGTGTTTAGGTGTTTTGCATTGTCTATCTAGTTGCTGTTTCCAATTCTGCATGTAGGTATTGCAGACAGTGCAATATGCAGTAGGGGAGACCGGACCCACTTGGGACACCGGGCCATGTTGGACAGTGAAATAATAAATAGTATAAATCACTGTAATGCACTGAATTTAATGTATGTTATCCTAATATGTATTATCTTGATGGTCAGTTAGTTTTATAAATGTCCGTGTATTTATTTTGGAGTTATTAACGAAATAAAAAAACACGGAAAACACTGTGTCGTAATTAGATAAGATATAATTATTGTGTGTACACCATGTTGTAGCTGCGTCATTCTCATAAAATAAGTAGTAAAAAATTTTTTTGCGTCCCATAGTTTATCCGCAATTGATTTTATAGTGGAGGGTGGAGGTCTGAGGTCACTCTGGACAATTTTCGTGGGTAATATTGGACAAGAAAGGGGAGGAACTTCGGCGGAGCTTGGGCGGGCCAAATAAAAGCGCCAAATTTAATACGTAAACGCCAGATCCTGAACAAATACCGATTATACCTTATTTATACGATGTATGATTATACCTTTTCCCCAATAAAACTAGTAATGCAGGACGAATAAAACAAAGAGTTTTCAAATTTTCGTGAAAAACCTAGTTTATTTGACTTCTTGAATAAATGTGATACACAAATAAAAATAAACAGAAACGAACTGACAATTTCTTTGTAAGACATTTTGTAACATTTCTATCAAAATGACCTCATTTGTACTACACTGTACTGCACCACCGATGCCGATTTTTCCGATATTTTTCTCAATAGATGGCGTTTGCTGTAATAGGGATTTTAACACAGGTTTGAGGGTAGTTCAGATACGTGTTATACGTTTTCTCGTTTGTCGTGCTGTTGGTCCCTTACTAACGTTTTTGCAAAGCTGAGATAACGGCTGACTGGTTGGTGATGTTTTGCAATTTTTTGTTGTTGTTGGTTGTTAGTTACGCAGGATATAAAATAAAATAAAATTTAGGCTTTTTTCCGTCGTTAGATGGTGTTTTTTTTATGCTTGATTTTCTGTTGCTAGGTGGCGTTTGGCTTGAAAAAATGAAGAAAGCAATTATTTCACTAGGGGCCCTCACTCCGTTCAGGAAGTTCCCGATAGGGTACGGCCTGGTCGCCAATTTCCCATAATATGTCGGAAACCGTTTGCTCTTCCGGCAAAACAGACTCCGTATACATGTCCTATGAGGCGTGCGCTGATCATCAACGCCTTCATCCCGCCTTTCCACTTTTGTCAAAATCGGCCAAAAATGACATCTCTTGAAATTCTCCAAAAATCAGACGGTATAATCGAAATTGAACGCTGATTTCGATTTAGTCATTGGTTTTCTCTTTAGACTAGCCGTTTAAAAAATTAACGAAAACAATTCTGTTAGCGCACCAACTTCATTCATGGTTTTTAAAATGTAAATGAAAAATTATAAGACCAATAGAAAAATAAACTGGATTTCCGTGATTTTCATTCAATTCTGAATCTTAATCATGTATTTGAAGCCAAATTTGAAATTTGGTCAAAAATGAAAAAGTGGGAAATGTATTGCCTTTCCACTTTTGTCAAAATCGGCCAAAAACGACATCTCTTGAAATTCTCCAAAAATCAGACGGTATAATCGAAATTGAACGCTGATTTCGATTTAGTCATTGGTTTTCTCTTTAGACTAGCCGTTTAAAAAATTTACGAAAACAGTTCTGTTAGCGCACCAACTTCATTTATGGTTTTTAAAATGTAAATGAAAAACTATAAGACCAATAGAAAAATAAACCTGATTTCCGTGATTTTCATTCAATTCTGAATCTAAATCATGTATTTTACCACTCACTAATACTCATACTCTTCTTTCTTCTTACCAGGCTTCAGCATCACTCAGAGGATGACCAACATCAATGTTTCTTTTTACTTTCTTTGCAAGACACTTGTTGGTTTCAGACATCAATGCCTCTAATATTCCTGTCCACACAAAGCAGGAAAAGCTTCTTGGCTCAAGGGTCATCTCAAGCAAGTCCAAAGTCATAAACTTCCGAGAGAAGAATTTTTTTACCGTCTAATACTATAAATAATAAAAATTTAGCTAATATTGTCACACGAGTTGTATTTGGACAAGAACAAACGAATACAACAAGTGATGACATCAATTCTAAACAATGGTTTAAATCAAACAAAAGGGATAACCATTACCAAAAGTTGGAGAAGCGTCTGAAGACCTCTTGGGAAACCAGGGAACTCCTCTTACGGAGCCCAGCTCCGGGAACTCACCCGATGGAGACTCATCTAACGCAGATTCGGGGCAGCGTTTTATACCGTCGCGCGAATTACTCCCCTTCCGGACTGCATATCTGCGTATCTTTCTTAGAGCGGACTTCTCCCGATAATTTCTTCACCACGATCGCAGCGTTGTCCAAGGAGCGGATGACTCATCTCTGTGAAGAGATAACCAATCTCCCTTTTCACCCGCGACAATATCAACATGCCATAGAGTTGTATGTTAAAGCAAACTGCAAACTAAAAATACTGTTGATAGGTTTTTTTATGCCTATTTATACAAACCAGCATTGTTTAGTTCAGGATAGAAGGGCAGAAATTCTCAATATTTTCCATTGGAATGTTTTCTCTGGGATTGATGTATTCACGATGCACACTGTGTGTAAAGCTACTGATAGTGACCATACCTGAAGAAACACATTAATAATGAAGGTGTGTGCAAAAGCAGAATCCTTGTGGTTGGCATGAAGATATGGCAAATTTATATCTAGTCAAAGAAAAACCATGGATATAAATTTAAAAATAACAGTAATTAAAATGCAACATGTGATAAACAAAAGATACGCTCAAAAAGTCTAAACTATTCTCAGATAGAATGTGTTGTTTACCGCTGACTAATTATATTGTTGCAATTGCACTGTTTGTTTGTCTCGAGTCACATGTAACTCATTCCATGGTTGGAGATGCAAGATTAATTGTTGAAGGAAAAAATACTGCTAAAACAAAACAAAGTCCTTGAGGCACTCAAGGACTTCACCTAGCTGCCAACAAAGTGAGACATTATGGCATGACTAATTGGATAATGCCTTAAATACCTTTATTAATCAATACGCTCACCAACGGAGCTTTGTTATTGTGCAACGCTCATCGAGGTGCAAACACGCGTACACTTCCAACGTGCGTGTCAAGATCTCGTCAAGTTGTCATTCATTAACTATACAATGCTGATCGAAATCGGCCTAACAATCGATCGATAAATTCAATATGTTGTAGACTCCTCCTCCCTTGAAGGCGTCGTCTATCGAAATCGCTACATGGCAGTACAAGTTGTTTATTTATTTGCTAAATAAACGGACAACTATTAAAAAGTGGATCAAACGGCGTTCCGTAGTTGCCCCTTTTTATGTAGACGACCATGATCGAAACAATGGAGCTCACACGGCCTGTGAAAAAACCTGTCCGTTGCCGGGCGACGCACAAAGCCTCGCCTTGAAAAATAACTTCGCGGCCTGATTTTTCCCTATCTTCATGACCGACGCGCCATCTCTCTGAAAAAAAATCTCCAGAAATGTCGAGTCGCTCTTAGATTGCTCCGCATTCCTTTATTGTTGAGCCGATAATTGATAGGACCCCTTCGTTAATCTCCGCGTTATCTCCTCTACAACACGACGTCAAGTTTTGCGACGCAGCATCTAAAATAAGAAAACGTATAAAGGATACGTACGAGACCCTGAAATCGACTCGAGTTGGCTGACTAAACTGCTCCACACTCCTTCGTCGTTCATCCGATAAAAACGGGGACTCGACCGGGAGCTGCTGCGTTATTTCCTCTACAAATGGAGACCAATCTCAGCGGCACAGCATCTAAAAAAAAAAAACGAACGAAAGATTAGTGCGGACACCCCTGAAATCGCCGCGCCATCAGCGCCATCTCTGGGGTAAAGTCTCAGAAAAAGTGTCGGTCGATCCACCGGTCGTTGTAGAAAGGTAAGGGTGCCTGTATCAGGGGGTTGGGAAATGCGAGTTTTGATAGAATCCCTATCGGGAAATTTAAATTTGGTACCTTCATTTTGTTCAATAATTTTTGAATAGTTTTATATTTGTTTTATAGGATACCAGAATTGTCATTAAAATTAGGTACCTTCATTTTGTGCAACAACGTTTGATTGGTACTGTATTTATTTTATTGGAAATCAGAATTGTTGGTGAGAACCATTATGAAAGAAATTGTATCGTAATTCATAAAGTACCGTTTCAAAAATACAGAAATACGCACTGATTTTTCTTATTACTTGTCGTTTAACAATTTTTCAATTAAGACATTTTTTCACTTAACCCTATCGGGAACTGCGCGAACACCGAGAGCCCTTGAGTACTATATTGTTTCCCGAAGGGATTTAGGGTAAGGCAGTTTGGGTTGGAGGGGATATGTGGAAATGGAAACGAATGAAATTCGCCTGCTAAGCTCAATCGATGGCTTTTGAGTTTTTTCTTAAGGTACATAGAACTTATTGGGGAAAGAATGTTACTAATAAAAAATTACGGATAAAAATTTGTTGAAACTTTTTACACGGGATAGCATTAATTTTTTTCTAAGAAAAGTTTATTTATTAAAGCTATAAAACAAATAAACGGCAGCCACGATTTCAGCCTTGTTCAAATAAAAGGAAAGCAAATGACGAAAAGGAAAATGGACGAAATGGAAAATAAACAGTGATTGGCTCATTGCGTTAATTTTATTTTAATGTCGAGTGTTGAAGACTAGCTTTTAATTTCAGATTTTTAATTGTAATTGTACGAAATGCCCCGCCAAAGAAATGGTTTGGATCAATCGAAGTCTTCAGTTAAACAGAAAGAACTATTAAAGCAAGAAAATGTGATTGATGAGGTAATGCAAAAGAAATTTTGTTGTTGTTCTTTATTACTACTTATTGTCGCGGTTACTTGAGGCCCCATGGACTAGTTGTCACGTCCGGCGCTTCTGTATCGGCTATTGACCGCAACTCTACCCGAGATGTCCGGCAGTCTTGTCAGCAGATATTTCTCCCGGTAGCTGCTGTCTACGTTAGTGCATAAATACTTGTGTGTGTCCCTTGCTGTGCCCCCAGTCTACTTATATCTGTTGTAGTGTTATGTACGTTTACGGTGAATAAACGTGTCTTAATCGCTACTTGAGTCTCAGCGTTATTCCTCGGCGCGACATGGTGGAGATGCAGAACTTGTGGTAAGTCTTTGCGCTGTTTCATTCTATTGTGCTCTAGTTGTGCGGAGGCGGAGGCTGTCAGGGGCTTCCGAGAGTCGTCGACCCAACTGGCCTATGCGCCTTAAACTGTTGGGGTACGAAGCCACAGCACCGGCCGTGTGACAGGCGATTAGGATGCGATAGCGCGGGGACGGCCATAAGAATTTCTGGGGAGGTAGGTGGGACCTAGTGGTGATTAAGGGGGCGTAGAGGCGGACAGTGGTGCGCCGCAAGGCGGTAGATCACCGCCGGTAACGATTGAAAAATCGGGAGTTTAGACGAAGAGTCGTTCGTCGGGAGGCGGTAGGTTACCGTTGTGAGCGATCGGAAGATCGGATTTAGACGAAGAGTCGTTCGTCGGGAGGCGGTAGGTTACCGTTGTGAGCGATCTGAGGATCGGGTTTTAGACGAAGAGTCGTTCGTCGGGAGGCGGTAGGTTACCGTTGTGAGCGATCGGAAGATCAGATTTAGACGAAGAGTCGTTCGTCGGGAGGCGGTAGGTTACCGTTGTGAGCGATCTGAGGATCGGGTTTTAGACGAAGAGTCGTTCGTCGGGAGGCGGTAAGTTACCGTTGTGAGCGATCGGAAGATCGGATTTAGACGAAGAGTCATTCATCGGGAGGCGGTAGGTTACCGTTGTGAGCGATCTGAGGATCGGGTTTTAGACGAAGAGTCGTTCGTCGGGAGGCGGTAGGTTACCGTTGTGGGCGATCTGAGGATCGGGCTATAGACAAATAGTCAGAAGGCAGTAGATGAGTGGGGGTGCTGGTAGAGCCAGGGGAAGACAACGCCCTCGCGACAAGTTTGGGCGATTTGCGCCAAGGGTTGATCAAGCAATTGTAGGTGGTATCGTCGAAACCCTCAACCCGAGTAACCTTGTGCGAAGGAACGGGAGTCGAGTGGACGACTGTGTAGGTGAGCCAGGAGGATTATCCGGGTGGGAAGACCGTACACGGGTAATAACGAGAGAATGCTGGGAGTTATGGGAAGGGAGGAAAAACCCACGTATGACCCATCGCAGCAAGATGCAACGGTAGAAACGTGGTTGGAAAAGATCGAGAGAATGTTGGAGGAATTAATGTAGAGAAGAAAAAGAGCGGCGTGAAAGCAGCCGGAGACAGAGAAGGAGAAGCAGAGGGGAGGACTTGGCCAAGCTGAAGACCCAATTGGTAGAGAAGAGCGACACTGCATGGAAATTCTTCGATGGCGGGAGCGGTTGACTTGCTGAAAGTGGAAAAATCCCCCAACTTATGTTATTTTATGAACTCATGTACTGTTTTTTTTCTCTCTCTCTCTCGGTTGATGTTTGGCAAGGTATTGTCTTTGTAGAGTGTAGAGGGGTCAAATGTTCCCCATGGTATGTTGAGTTTTTGGGATATAGAGTTTTATAGGAAAGTAATAGCGGTCGGGACGACTCGCTATCTAGGGGAGGGAGATGTCGCGGTTACTTGAGGCCCCATGGACTAGTTGTCACGTCCGGCGCTTCTGTATCGGCTATTGACCGCAACTCTACCCGAGATGTCCGGCAGTCTTGTCAGCAGATATTTCTCCCGGTAGCTGCTGTCTACGTTAGTGCATAAATACTTGTGTGTGTCCCTTGCTGTGCCCCCAGTCTACTTATATCTGTTGTAGTGTTATGTACGTTTACGGTGAATAAACGTGTCTTAATCGCTACTTGAGTCTCAGCGTTATTCCTCGGCGCGACATTATTTTAACAACAAATATGTAACCATATGTGTTACACAAAATAGGAAATAATATCGAAAAGGTGTTATACAAAAAAAAACAGATGAAACCCCAAAAATTGGTGAATTCTGACAGGTAAAGTTCAATTAGGAGTAGTAATTGCTATTTGGTGTTCTGCAAAATGACAATTCTATTGTATCATAGGTTACCATCACGTTCAATGCTGAGAGGTGAACCAATAGATCTACTGGTGTCAAATAATCCTGTAAGGTACTTGTGGAATAATCCTGGTGTAATTTTAGTAACGTAAGCTGTACTAACATGTTTTTTTTTGCAGCTCTTTAGGTAGCTCTCACATTGATCATAAAAACAAACATTACCAGATTTGTACAACAAGATAGGGTAGTTGTACCTCTATTGAACACAGAAAAGCCTTTCGACAATGTACAGAATCAAAACAAAACTCCTGTACAGTATCATGCACAAAAAGGTGAACACTGATTTATTTTGAAAAAGCCATCTGTGGGTCGAAAATATTAATAGTTTACCTTTTTAAGGAGAGGTAGGGCGGTTTTGGCGCAAAATCATCATAAGGGGGGTTGGGTAATGTCAGTCCAGACACTTTTTTTTGCCCTAGGTATTAAATGTCTGGAAAAGTGTAGACTGTATCATCGGTAGACTCCACTACCCCCCGGCTATGTAGAACTATTTTTGCAATACAAAATAGAGTCTTTCCATTACTCGTTATTGTCATTATCGGATCGGGTAATCGGGTAGCATATGGAAACACAAAATTATTTTTATCACTATGCTAACTGTTAGTTATCAAATTGTTAGTGGCTTGTTGGATACTTTTCCGTCAGCGACGCGGGAGATCCTTATTACTCCGGGATTTACTTTACTAATAGAGCTTAATTCTCGTGATCATCACTCCTGTCTTTGTTGAATATGGTTGAATATAACAAGGCAACAAACTGGGAAGAGCGGCAACGCTGCACAGGGAGAGAAGGGGTAATCCAGAATTTTCTTGTACGTAGACAAGACGGTGTGGCGTATGGTACTCTTGAGAGTAATACACAGATTCCTTTTGCTACAGTTTACTCAAAGTGTGTTAGTTGAACACCAACAGGTTATGGGCCCAGCTATACGCGTAGCTATATTTTTTTTCTTTCGTTCGTGTTTTTTTTATAGTTCGGGAAAAGTGAATTGAACTGATCTTCGGCGATGGAAAAGGATGGACGCCGCCATGTTGGATGGTGCCTTGATGGCAGAAACTACGAATCATGGAAGTTCGGGATGAAATTGGCACTACAAAGTGATGAGCTCTGGGGAATTGTTGACGGGACTGAACAAAAACCTGATGTGGTAAGAAACAGTTATTATTCTTTGTTGTGTTTCTTGCTAGTTATGTGTTGATGGAAATTGGTGGCCAGCAAGGCCATGAGGCTATGTTGTCAGTATTTTTTTCTTTCCTTTGCTATGGTCTGAGTGAACATCTACAAGACAGTTTAGTGTTTTTCCATATCGTGATGATATGAGAGGGATTCCACATTATGACAATGTGAGAGGGATTCGGCATTGAGAGAATGTGAAGAACCGAGTAGAAAGCTGGTGCTTTTCCACATTGTGACAATGTGAGAGGGATTCCACATTATGACAATGTGAGAGGGATTCGGCATTGAGAGAATGTGAAGAACCGAGTAGAAAGCTGGTGCTTTTCCACATTGTGACAATGTGAGAGGGATTCCGCATTATGACCAGCCTTCTTTTTTTTCTTTCCTCACTTCAGAGACGCAATGATGCCCAAGCCATTGTGAATGCAGCTGATATCACCAATTGGGAGAAGAAAAACACCAGGGCAATGCAGAACATATTCGGAGCCATTAAAGAAGAACAATCACGAATCCTGATGACCTGCAACTCAGCCAGAGAGATGTGGATCAAACTAGAATCTGAGTATGAAGAAGCTGCCGCTGATAGCATACCATTATTGTGGACCAAGTTTTATGGGTGCACCTTTAGGCAAGGCCAGAGTGTCTCAAGTTTTTTGACAGAACTAGAGCAAATTGCATTTCGTCTGAAGAGCCTCAACATAGCCATTGATGACGAACAAATAATGGCAAAAGTCCTCATGTCACTACCTGCAGAATTCCGTGTCTTTGGCTTTGCTTGGGAAAGTACACCCGTCGCTGAGAAGACTCTAAAAAGGCTCACGACCCGTCTCATTACACTCGACAAGAGCATGAGAAATGATGAAGAAAAACGATCAACTCCTGATGCAGCATTTCTCAGTAAGAATAAAAACGGCGCTGAACCACATGATGAAGAATCAAGAGAACGTGCTCTACCTGCCCAGTTCGATCGTGGAAAACGAGGCCATCCTTCTCATCAACAGTCTGGCGCAACGAAGGAATGCTGGGAGTGCAAATCGACGACGCATGTCAGAGCTCAATGTCGTAAATACAAACGCCGGCGTGAAAAAGAGGAAGACGAAGCAGACAGGATTGTCGAACATAAGGATTTCCGACACAAGGATCGGTATCTTTTCCAGCATACTTTGTATTGATGTCATTGTATTGTCTTCATGTCCTGTGTTTCCTCAGTTTGAGGGGAGGTGTTGAATATGGTTGAATATAACAAGGCAACAAACTGGGAAGAGCGGCAACGCTGCACAGGGAGAGAAGGGGTAATCCAGAATTTTCTTGTACGTAGACAAGACGGTGTGGCGTATGGTACTCTTGAGAGTAATACACAGATTCCTTTTGCTACAGTTTACTCAAAGTGTGTTAGTTGAACACCAACAGTCTTTTCATCACCGTTCATAATGGCGTGCACTATAGGGGCAGCATCTCTCCATCGCGGCAATAGGCTGGCGTGGATATTTAGCATTCCTCTAAAATAATGATTCGTTTTGTTGGAATTACAATAGAATTTAGGAACTTATTAACTTGTTACCTACTGCCGGAAAGTATTAATGATTCGTTTGGGAATGAGATGTCCAAAAGAAGCTATGACACCTAGCTCTCAGAAGTCGGTTGTTGATTGTTCTTTAGGAAGTGGCCATATTGAGATTGGAAGGTTATGCTGCATTGCATGTTTTGCTACCAGACAAGCATGAGGCTTTGGGGGCTGGAACCACCACAGATAATTCACTCACCATGCGTCTTTCCTGCCTAAAATTATTGAACATTTGTTTACTATTATATCTAAGTAAGATTACATAACATGACTGAATCACTGCAGCCATGTACCGGTATTTATTAACATGGCTTTACGTAGAAACAAGACGGGTTAAAATTTCGCGCAAAGCCTTATGAGCCTACATGATGATTCTCAGTACACGACAATTTCAACAAGTCGATTTTGTTTTGCCGATGTATGATATTGTCACCCGCCAACAAGTATCAACTAATGGATTTGTCCGCTCGAAAATTCCGTCTCGTCGCAGGGGTGCCGATGGAACTTTATCTACTAAAGCAGAAGCGTTTGAGTCTTCCTCTGCAGCCAAGCGAGGTTCCCCTTCGCGTTATTGTCGTTCCAAGGACGAAACAATCATTCAAAAAGCCAAAATCGTCGCCATGAAGACCTTTGAACTTTTGGAAAGGCTAACAAAGTCATGGCGAAAGCTGAATTCAACAAGGCTAATTGTGAACGGCTTCTTATCAACGACGTTTGTCCATCCATGTTTACCATGACGGACACAGACAATGAGGAAGCTGAAACGGAACTCGATGGAAATTCACACGAGGTCGCGGAGGAGAAAGAACAACTCATCCGGCGGTTCTTCACTATTACGCCCTAACAAAGAAGTAGAAGAAATTGTAATAACAGCAGCGACTGTTACAATTGGTGGGGACACGCCATCTGAATCGAACGTCCATGGAAAAGTCGTTGAGGCGTGGTCTGGAAACAAAATTCTTTCCCCTAGCGACACTAAGTCAGAGATTTACGTCGTGAGACCTGACAACAGTTTTGTTTCACACTCGAACCCCAACTATCTTGAAATCCATTTTCCTGATTTACTAGCTTTCGGCAGAGGTGGAACAGGCGAAACAAGACGGATTAAAATTTCTCGTAAAGCCTTACTAGCCTACATGCTCAATCTCAGCACACGGCAATTTCAAGAGGTCGATTTCGTTTTGCCCATGTATGATATGATCACCCGCCAACAAGTGTCAACAATTAGTTTTGTACACTCGAAAATTCCGTCTCGTCGCAGGGGTGCCGATGGAACTTTATCTACTAAAGCAGAAGCTTTCGGCCAAGTATCGCTGGAAGATATAAAGAAATTCTGCACGCACAAAATAAACTGCGCAAAAAGTAAACCAGATGTGAGTTTTCCTATAGAATTGTGAGCTGTGTAAACTCCGCCTCGATTTTCAGCTGCAGCGGCCATGGAATTTTGGTTGTGTTTCGTTGCGACAGTGATATCGTTGAAAAATTCGGCTGCCACTCCATCAAGACTCACTGGAGGACAAGGTAAAACTCCACCTTTACTGGCTGATGGAGGCTAATGCTCTGTTAAAAAATCGCGGTGTGTTGGGCATACCTAGCGGAAACTTGCGTATTGTCGAAAAGCAGATCCGTTTGACTCTACATTCCCACCGTCTGATTTGGCTTCACGAACGCTTCACATTATAGTTACACATAACCGAAAAAGCCCTTCGGGAACCTCTCCAAGGAGCCGCGGCGCATTGGTACTAGTATATTGTTGTGACGGCTGCGAGCCTGATACGAAATTGAGATGAAAAAGTTAAAGGAACGCTTGACAGATGGCAGGTTTAGCCGGCGGAATATTTATTATTAGTTGTGTCATGGTTGTGTTATTGATTCCCAACTTTCTGTCGTCTGTTTGATGCCCTTACCGCTCAGTCGTTATTTATCTCGTTATTTGTTAACAATTGCCATTTCCTTTGACATTCCGCATTCGAACCTGTTAACTTTTTTATAGTTTGATATGTCCTTAGTGAACTTAAATTTAAACTTAAATACAGATCGCGCAATTAACAAAATCGCTTTCTGCTCGGCAGTAGTGGCTGGATTTGCATATGTAGGATATTCCGTGTGCAGAACAGCCTTCTCAAGAAGACGAAGAGGCAGAGGAAATGACGATTCGCCACATCGCAGCGTTTTCCTTCGACGGTTGTCACAAACCACGCAAACAGATGGATTATTGGGAGATTTTTTCACAGATGGACCACCAAAAATTGTTCTGAGGCCAAAATCTGTTCAGGAACGTATACGAGACTTGAACATGCAAGCCAGACAGTTTGCTAGTGCTGTAACAGCCATCCAAACCAATGCCAACTACAAGATGAATGGTGTCAGCGGAAGAAGTTTACAGGTGTGAAACATAAATATTTTTGTTGGTAAACTGTTTCATTATTCTAGCCTATTTAATTCAGGTTACACCATGGGGTTCCCCCCGACTTCTCAGCCCAGTTGATGTTCATCACATTCCTGAATATATAGAGGCTGACAGAGATCAGCATTATTCTCCTGGTCACTCACCAAACAGGTATCGCTGGAGTAGAACTGGATCTTTGAAATCCTCAAATAAGGTAGGTCTCGAGTTGACATAGTTTCCTATAAAGAATTTTATAATACCTAGTCTGTAAAGGTGATATTGGATGTGGGTGAAAATACAAAGTTGAAAGAATGTGAGCAGCTTTGGGATGCCGAAAAAGACAGTATCACCCAAAAACTTCCTGATCTGTTAAGTGACAGCCATAGGTATGTTAGTGTGTCCAAGTCTAGTTCTGTTACAATTAGAATTAGAGTATTTCATTGTTGAAAGAAATCATAATCATTTTAATTCCTTTTTCCAGAGAAATAAGTCTTCAGGAAGCTCAGTACTTAGCTGCTGTGCTGGCTTCAAATGAGACTCCCTTGATTTTGGGTACATTAACAATTGTTGCAAATTTGGCTGTGTTCAGCGTCAACCAGGACAAATTTAGGGAAGCAGGTCTCATTGCAGTTCTACCGAAACTGGTGTTGCATTCAAATCGACAAATAAAGCAGAAAACTTGCTTGGTAGTTACCAATATGGCAATGAACGAGAAAAACAATAATGGTAACGGAGACAAACTTTCCTATGTTCGATAAACAAGAGTTAACTGATAAATTTTGCAGAAATGCGATCGGTCACGATTAGTTTGGTGTCTCTGTTTCGTACCGCAAGTTTAGCTGATCCAGCCTTGATTACATCGGCACTATTGGCTTTAGTAAATATTTCTGTCATGTCCTCATGGCAGAAAGAAATCAAAACTTCACTTCACAAGTGCTATAGCTTACTGGATGAAGGTCATTGGAATAGTGACGGTTTTTCCTTCCAGTCCCTCCGCTTATTAATCAATCTCGTAAATTGACAGTAGAGACATAACTTTGTTATGTAGTATTTGACAATATTTTACTTTCAGAGTTGCAACGAAGAAATGGTTCCGAGCCTTTTGGCTGCTCAGGTACAGAATTTCCTTTCTTGTATTTCATGTAGGCATTTCATTTGCATAATCAATTTACAGGCACCTTCTAAGTTGATCTATATGGTCGACATTTCCATGCCCGAGGAAGTGGTTTTACGTGTTCTTACCCTCCTTGCTAATTTAGCAAGTGTTACCAAACGATTGAATATTGACCCACTCCATTTACCAGCCGAAAATAAAGCCGCCGCTCCGGACACGATGTCAGTGTCTTTTTACGTTTTGCATTTTACAAAGTTTAACAGTTTAATGATTATTAGGTATGCTGCCGTTTTTGGCCTGTCTATGGTGGAGAGGTTAAAGAAAAAAGTTCGAAGCTTGTCCGAACGTCATGCAAATTCAGATGTGTGCCTGCAGGCGCGTAGATTGTTGGACGCGTTGTCTGATTGAAGATCAATACCAGCCGCCCCCCCCCCTCCCCCTCCCTCACTGCAAGAAAAAGAAAGATAAAATTCTAGAAAAAGCACTGATTGTACAATATTTTTCGCTGCTAGGTCTAGTCACGCTTCTTGCACCTTTGCAAATTTGTCGCCGAAGTTTGTTTCAAAACAAATAAACAGGCTTATGTGAATTGTCTTTAGAATTTCTTGAACTAAAACAGTATTGTGTTTTGTGCTGCGAAAAAATTTGATTACGAAAACACTGTTGCACGTTTTAGTAATCCAGCAGAAAGGCTTCTATTTGTCATTTCCCATTTGTAAGCGCTACCTCGCCCACAATTGCTATTTTCTCTTCTGCAGTTGATAAACTATATAGGAAAGCATTTCACTGGAATTGACATACGAAGGCTTTACAGAGACACTTCAAGAGGTTTCGTCAGAACATCTTATCTAGAGTTCTTCTGACAAAATTTTAACCGAAAAAAGCTACACGTAAAAACGGAAGCCTTCCTGGTGTCAAAGCAAAGCAGTTGGTTTAACCAGAAATTTCGTATCAACTTGTTTTTGTGAACAATTGTTGGTGGCCAATGAATGACGGAAACCTGAAAAAATTTTATAGAAAATTTTCTTAAATGTTTGTTGTTGCAAAACCAGCTGTTTTTCAAAGACAAAACACATCAAAAATAATTTTTAGTAATGGTAAACCACAACACTTAAAAATAATAAAATTATGTCGTTTCCGGTGGAGACCCTATTGAGAAATTACTAAGGAATAAGCAATCGTAATCCTTATTTCTTGATCAGGGTAAATTATGAATAGACATTCAGTCAACGCTTCTCCTTCTCAAAGCCCTGAAAGTTTGGTAGTTTCTTTTTTTATTATTTTTGTTTGCAATAGGAAAACGTGACTTCACGATCTCGGGTTAACCACTGTGATTTTCCTCAATACTCAGTACAATTGAAAAAAAAATGGTATTTGGCTTCCTATTTTTTCTCCTAAAAATAACAATTTCAATCGAATAACTATAATCCCGCAATTCCCTCCTTTAAAAAATAAAAAAAACAAGAACAATCCCCCACAAAAAAAAACACATGCATAAGTATTTGGGAAAAAATGGTTAAATGGAAAAAACGGACTGACAAAATAAAATAAAAATGGTGGTTTCACACCTGAAGGACGTAACACATTTGGTCAACATCATCCCATGGGCGCATTTATTTCACAGCACTGAATAAAGGATTAAGTCTTGGAAATTTCGAAAAATACTTCCCCTCAAAGAAAAAAAAAAACGAAAATTAAAAAAGAACAAACAAAAAAACTATTTCAATTGTGCAGCATGTGGGGAGATGATGGTTTGAGGGGAAGGCGTGGATCCGTGATGCTTGGAAAGAGAAGATTCTGTGGTTACCGAAGGTTATAATATCAGACGATGGGGACAAATCGATTGGGGAAGATGGGGAGGGGAGAGAGAGAACAGACAAAAGTGGGAGACATTTCGTACTTGATTATGTATCGTAGTCATCGTCGTCGTTATTGGCATGATGCGCGGTAGCGGGTGCGACTTCTTTTTCTTGGCCATTGCCGATTTTATCGCTCTCTCTTGGAGCCGTTTCAGGAGGTAAGTTAATTTGAATTTGATAAGACGAGTTATTTTGACCGCCAATTTCCTGGTAGAAGTTGGGCTGGACGGCATTGAACTGAAATGCTGCTTGATGGGCAGTGGCTAACGCTATATCTCTCCCATTCTTGGACGACGACGGCCCTTTAGGCAATGACTCCGTGTCGCTACTGTTTTCGTCATCGTCGTCATCTTCCGAGTCGCCTGAATCGGTCTCTTCACTGTCTGACTTTCTACCAGCCCATTTCCTGACAAAAGAAGAAAGCATAAGTGTCTAATGACATACTCAAATAAATTAAAATCAAATTTTGTTGAATCAAATTTAATACTGATGTGCATAAATAAAAAAAAATACCTTTGGTTGTTTGGCGCAGTAGATCCGGGAGCGGCTGGGTTTTTTCTTGGACGACCTCTGGGCCTCCCAGTTCCGGTTCCTTTACTCTTGTTAGTGGATGAAGATGACCCCGCTTCGCTAAGAGATCGGAAAACTAATGGTTGCGCCTGTTGAGCAGTGGGTGTCGAGGGCACGCTAGTTATCCCATTATCTTCACCTTCTGTCTGGACATCAGGAATTGTAAGGACCAGATCTTTCAAGAAGTCAAAACGACTTTCAGCAAGAATGCATTGCTTCCTAAAAAGAGATGTGTTACTTGAATTGAGTGAACTGGTTGGAGACCTTGATCTTACAGATGAGCAGGACTGAGTGTTTTAGCATTCCTGGCTGATGTGATCTGTACAGCTTTGGTGAGGAGAGACTCTACAAAAAGCTCCAATGCTCGAGGTAAATAAAATGCAGTCAAGGAAACTATAAATTGAATTTGACAGTAAACAAAACTTATGGATAAAAATTTAAAAGGATATAGATGATGACAGGAACAGGTGCAGCCACTTTTCCAACTTCTTCATCTGTTTGCATTATCTTCTTTATCCGGGCCTACAAAAGAGAAAGAAATAAGTGGTTCTTCAGTTTGATCTTATGTTCCCCCCATAAACAAGGATTTAAAATTTTAAGTTTTCATTTTAGATTGGTTAGGCCAAAAAACACTGAAATCCCCCGAGATAAACAATCAAAATAACAAACAAATCGTCATGTACGCTTCATTGGAAGACAGCGGTTGCGTCTACTGCAAGAAGAGAGATCACAAAATAAAACTCACGGGCGGAAATCGGGCGTTATATTTTTTCTTTTTGCTGGGCATGTTCATCAACAATAGTGGTTGACAGTTAGTACCCAGAAATGATTGGATTACAATCGAAACGCAGGAAAAATTTTATATAAGAAAAAGCAGGCCACTCGACTGCTTAAAGCAGCCAGCTTCCACATCGATGTTGATTAATGTTCCTATGTTAGTGGTTGCCTATGAGCTTAAATGCAAACCATGTTAAAACATGGAAATGGAAGTTGGAATGCGTAAATTCGAAAACCTGCGACCTCCTACCTCCAGACTCCAGTCCAGTCCAGTGCTTCTGCTGGTTGCGGTTGCTACAATTTACCAAATTTTTTTTTCTGTTTCGTGTAGCACATTTGACAAACGAGGAAAAAAAATTCTTATCGGATTACGGAGAAGATACCCCATCAAAATAGAACCTAAAGTTTTAAAAAATGTAGCAAACTGAAGGGAATGAGTTTTCTATTTACCACTTAGTTAAATGACGTTAGGATGCCTAGCATAAAAAACAAACATAAAATCAAATAGAATAAATTTCCTAGAAATGCGGCACCGGTTTTCAGTTATTAGGAACCACGTCATATGTTGAACATTTTAGGAATTAATTTTTAAATCTAAATTCAAGATTTTGGTACTCAAAGAATAAATGAATTTACATTACTAAAAATATTTTTTCACAACTTTCCTTTAGTGCTATTCTGCTATATAAAAACGAAGAGCCAACCTTTCTGATGATAATATCGCTATTCTACCTGCGAAATTTAAGTACCTAACAGCATTTTCGATTAGCAGGGAGCGTTAAGCTCCGCATCTTGCTCCATCTATCTCCACTGTTTTTGCTTTTCTTCCTTAAGCAGTGTCATGACTACCATAAATGCAAATTTCCCATGGAATAGCTCCAATCTCTGAAACTACCGCGCAAAACCGGTTCTAGTGAATGGCTTCCCCCGTCTAGTATATCTTTGTTTTACCCTACCGTTTCCACAAATGTCATTTCTGCGTTTTACCTCCAGTGCTTCGTTTCTTTTGTTGTAAACTGTGAAACTTTGGCTGCCTATCTGTTGTATCTGTTGGGCTTTGGAAATTGGTGGATGAATTTGGTTTTGGGATTTGAGCATTGGGATTTGGTGAGTTCTTCAGTTACCATACAGTGACAGTCGTAGATAGGACGGGAAGTTATTAAATCTTACGTGCATTTTATAATTTGGACGTACCAAAAATGAATCCAATTGCCCGTTGAACTATTTGGTGTGACGATGCAGATTTGCTCTCGGCAATTGCCGTCAAGGCCGTGATCATGATTTCTATTCAAAATAACTACAATTGCTACTGAAAGAAGCCAGGTTTCAACCTTTCCATTTCTCGATATGTTTTCCTCTTCGAACGTTCCCGTGACCGAGGGGCTTCTCTACGATTTTGATGATGAAGAAAACGCGCTCAAGTGGAAAGGAGTTTTTGTTGCCTCCCTGCATAAGGTAAAGGAATACTTTTAATTTTTTTTCTCCTCACCAGCTAAGATCCATCGTTGATGGTTTCAGGTACTGAACCAGGTTCATCCAACCCTAAAGGCCAAGGATGATGCACTGGAGTATGTAGAAAGACTTATCTTAAAGCTATTGGGGATGCTGTGTGCCAGACCACCACCTCACACAGTACAGGATGTTGAGGAACGTGTGCAAAAGACTTTTCCCAATCCAATTGATCGATGGGCTATCAGTGAGGCTCAGGCTGCACTTGAAAAGGGAAAGAAAAAATCACCGATTGTTCTTCCTGTGGATAAAGTCCACAACTTACTGCAAAAGGTTGACTTTGTTTTCTTTGTTCATTCCAAATAGAAATTTTTAAATACATTCTTACTTCCAATGTTGCTTATGAAGGAGGTTTTACAGTATAAGGTGGACCACCAAGTATCACTATATGTGGTAGCTGTGCTAGAATATATTTCTGCTGATATGCTCAAGGTAGTTTATCTCAAGCAATATTCCTTGTCGTCATAATGTTCATTATTTTAATTAAATTTTTCCAGCTTGCCGGGAATTATGTCAAAAACATTCGCCATGTTAAGGTGGCGTCTCAAGATATCAAAGTGGCGATGTGTGCTGATAAGGTATGAATAAGGAATTCGCCCGAAGGGCTATTTTTAAACTTTACTTTAATCTATTTATTATTTAACAGCTGTCAAATGAAGTTCCCTAATCTTTTTCCCCCCTGAAACCATTAATTTTTCTATCATTTCGGGTTTGCTTAGGTGTTGATGGATTTGTTCCATCAAGACGACGACGATCAGCTGTCAATAGAAGATGAACCGTTAACACCGAGCACAAGTGGCGTCCCCGGTGCAATTGGTGGTACTGGCCTATCAGGGGGACCGTCCCCAACAACTGTCACCTACGATCAGGTTGTACGTGATCTAATCCAGGAGGAACGCCAGTACCTTCGAGATCTTCATTTGATCATGAAAGTGTTCCGTGAACAATTGGCTACACTTGCACCACCACCAAGCCCGGCTGAGCTGGATGCCATATTTTCCAATATTGAGGAGATATATGAATTAACGGTGACGCTTCTTGGCTCTTTGGAGGATACTCTAGAAATGGCCGAAGAACCTCATCAGGCTACAGCACCGCCTGTGGGAAGTTGCTTTGAAGAGTTGGCAGAAGCAGCCGAATTCGACGTCTATGACCGATACGCTAAGGATGTTCTCTCACCCGCTTGTCGCGAAACTTTACAGGTTTTGTAAAATTAAACGTCAATCAATGCCCATAATATATTCACGAATTATTCTTTTTTTATTATTATTATTTTCTCCAGGCGGTACTCTCTCGACCAGATGTGGGTCATTCGCTGCAAACAGGAGGCCACGGCTTCCGTGAAGCTGTTCGTTATTATCTACCAAAACTGCTTTTAACGCCGGTTTATCATTGTTTCACGTACTTTGACGTAGTACGCTTTCTTCATCGGCTTAGTGTTAGTAAAGAAGATCGAGAAAGTTTAGAGCAAGTGGAAGGACTGCTGAAGCCGCTCCAAGTTGAGCTGGAACGCCTTTTGTCGTTTTCGGGCGTTGGCGTCAATCTTCCTAAACGCAAACCCAGCGAAACAGGCGGCATTGGACCCGCAGGGCCTTTAGTCCGCACTGGTTTATTAGGGGGCCCACGCAGTAGCAGGCCGGCCGCTCTTTGCAAGTTGCAGGAACTACAGCGTTCCATCGACGGCTGGGAATGCAAAGAAGCCGGTCCAGCTTGCAATGAATTCATTTATGAGGGCCAAATCGGCAAAGTGGGGGCAGGAAAACGATTAACAGAGCGTTACGCCTTCCTCTTCGACGGCCTTCTATTGCTATGTAAAGCCTCTGGCCATGGCCGTCGCTCATCTGCCGCTTCTCCCGGTGGTGAATACCGCCTCAAGGAGAAGTTTTTTATTAGAAAAGTTGAGATTTTGGACCGGGAGGACACTGACGATTTGCGTAACGCATTCGAAGTAGCTCCCCGCCAACAGCCACATTGTGTCCTTTCCGCGCGAACCGCTGAAGAAAAGGCAAATTGGATGGCGGCACTTGTCATGCTCAACACCAAATCCATGCTAGAGCGGACTTTAGATGTTATCCTACTTGATGAAGAGAGAAAACATCCTTTACGATTACCACCGCCTTCAATCTATCGTTTCGCTGAAGAAGATTCAGAAACCAATTTGGTGCTAGAAACGAGAGAAAATGGAGGGGTACCCCTGATTAAAGGTAATATTTTGAACATTTGTTATTCGCAAATGGTTGCTGAAATTATGTTGGAATTTTCAGGTGCGACCCTTTTGAAGCTTGTTGAGAGACTGACGTACCATATGTACGCAGATCCGATGCTGGTCAGAACGTTCCTTACCACTTATCGGAGCTTTTGCAGTCCGACTGAATTGTTGGAATTGTTGATCGAACGTTTCGAAATGCCCGAGCCCCCTTGGGATGAAACTGGTGGTGGTCTTGTGGGCAATAGTGGATTAAGCGGACTCGGTGTCGATAGCGGCAACAACGTGAATGGGACGGTGGAAGAACCTGATCTATTGGAGCCGACGAGTCGTGAAGATGTCAAGCGATTCCGCAAACAGTACATGCAGCCGGTTCAATTCCGCGTCCTAAATGTTCTTCGCCATTGGGTCGATCACCATTTTTATGATTTTGAGCGTGATCCTGGACTTCTTCAACGTCTTCAAGGATTCTTGGATGGTGTAGCGCGTGGCAAGTTTGTCCGCAAATGGGTCGAATCTATCCACAAGATTGTTGCCCGTCGTTTGGAATGCTGCGGTCGTGGTGGACGAGGTAGTCAAGCCGAGGAGCAAAGAGAGATTACGTTCGGTTTTGACCGATCTCCACCGCCAATCGAATGGCACCTGAACTGCACTGAAGACGAATGGGACTTGATGACGCTCCATCCGATAGAAATAGCCCGTCAACTAACGTTGCTCGAATTCGACCTGTATCGGGCTGTAAAGCCGTCCGAGTTGGTTGGCTCTGTGTGGACCAAAAAAGACAAGGAACAACGCTCCCCTAATTTGCTGCGTATGATACACCATACGACAAATGTGACACGTTGGTTTGAAAAAACTATTGTGGAAACGGCCAATTTTGAGGAACGCTTGGCGGTCATTTCTCGCATTCTTGAAATTCTCATCGTTCTGCAAGAGCTCAACAACTTCAACGGAGTCATCGAAGTGGTCAGCGCCATGGGATCGGCCTCTGTTCACCGACTGACATTATCTTTGCAGGCGATTGGGCCTAAATTGGATAAGGCATTGGAAGAGGCCAAAGAGCTGTCTGCTGACCATTTCCGCAAGTACCAAGAAAAATTGCGTTCCATCAATCCACCGTGCGTACCCTTTTTTGGCATGTACTTGACAAACATTTTGCACATTGAGGAAGGGAATCCGGACTTTTTGCCACGGCCCTCGCCGTCTTCCAATCGCGAGGGATTGATTAATTTTTCTAAGCGCCGTAAAGTGGCCGAAATCACGTCAGAGATCCAAACCTACCAAAACCAGCCATACTGCCTATCACTGGCACCAAGGATTCGTCACTTCTTGGAAGTTCTAAATCCATTCGAAGATCTAAACGAAACAGAAATAAGCAATTATCTCTACCAGGTGAGAAATTCTTGTGACATCAAAATATTTGTTTCGTCAATAGAAGCACTTGTGACGTTGCCTGTATTATATGTGTGCTGACCGTCCGTTCATTTGATTGATTTATTGATTTTTTAAATTTTGTTGCGAATAATTTCTTTAGGCGAGCTTAGAGGTAGAACCGCGAGGTTGCAAACAGCCCATTAAGGCTCCGCGCAAGTGGCCTGATGCAAAACTCAAATCGCCGGGCATAAAACCGCGTTCGCATCTTAGTCGACATATCCCGCATCCACTTCCATCCATGTCTTTCTTCGCGTCCAATCAGAGATTGAGCGCAATTAGTGGCAGCGATGATTCTTCTTCGCTACACAGTGACCAACGAAGCGGTGCCGGCAGCAGTTCGATTGCGGGATCAACTTCGATTCACGATCATCCCATAATGGAGAGTAGTGGCATGACGCGGGGAAACACGCCGACGACTCCATCCACTCCGCTGACGCCGACAACTCATCAAAATAGTGATAACTGTGTCTTTGCGCCTGTCCTCATAGGAGGCGGCTTAGTCACGCCGTTGTCGGCCAGTTCGTTCATCAGCCTGTCACCAGGTCCGCCGCCGCCCCCTTATCCAGCGCCAACGAGGCCACTCTCTCCCCTGCCGCCACCTCTTCCACCTCGTCGGAAACGCGAGTCTTCGCTGGGTGACGTCTCACCCAAAGTCAAACAGGCACCTGATGCGCCCACACTTCCTCCGAGAGATTCTTCTCCTCCACCACCTCTTCCACCTCGCCGTGATGTCTTAGCTAATGCCGCCAACGGTTCAAATGCCGTCATTTCCGGCGCAGGAGCGACCCCGTTGTCGACGCTGCCGCGGGCCCATTCCGTGGCTGCGCTTTCGTCCTCGTCAGCAACGTCTTCCGGGCGTACCGCTCCGACATCGCCGCACATTCCGCCGCGACCTCATCATCGTGATTCACATCATCATCCACATCACCATCCACCTCCTCCACCCCCTCAGCACCATCCACCGCCGCTGCCGCTGCTCAATTCCAACGAAACTTTCCAGAACCATAGCGCCTTCCGTTTTCCCCCAGCACCTCCACCACCTTGCAACAACATCATGGGACTGGGTGATCGCAATGTTGCTGGTACTAATGAATTAGCAGGGGGAGGTGCTCCCATGCCGCCCGCCCTATCCCGGCGCCATTCTGCCATGGATGTCAGCCCATCCATGTCAGCTACTGGTGTTCCCCTTTCTCCGTCGCCATTCCATCCTCACCTTGGAACCTCAACGGTAGGGCAAGCAGCAGCTCCTGCACCACCTCTTCCTAGTCTTAACCCACCTCCTTCTCCTCTTGTTCCAATTCCACCTCGACGCTACTCAACGATGCTGCAGCACAATGGCTCCACCGGTGGTCCTACAATTCACTCCCCACCTCTACTTCCCCCTCCACCAGCTGCAGTCGCTCCCTCAATCATGGCCGAGCCCCGATCGACATGTCGATGAGTTACTCCCTTCAGCTTTCAATTTTTTTTTTCTTTCCTTTGGTTTTTCTTCCTCAATACCTGACAAGGTCTTCGTCTTTCGTGTTTGTTGCTAATCTTTGTCTAACAACATGCGCCGAGTTCTTTGGATGTGTATTTTTGTCAACTTTAAATTTTTATTTGAAAGGTTAAAAATGATCGAAGCGGCCAATAATCAAGTGGAAGTCTCGGATGCTGTGATCATATTCCCCCATCCGAGGCCTGTTGTTTCTTTCCCCACTCTTTTGCAACCCTTGGTATCGTCTGATCGGACAACAACAATTGTAAAAGGGAAAATTGAAGTTCACTAGACACGCGTCATGGAAACTTACAATTGCTTAGAATGACTTGTGCTTGGATGATGTTCCCAGCTTACTTTGTTTGTATGTGAGTGTGTGTGTTTCTCTTACTTTCCAATTATAGCACTTGCTATTCGCACATATTTGTTCATAATTACGTTGGTTTTCGGCCCCCCAGAATCGGACTGTTTGTTCGTTAATTATCTATGTACAGCCCTTAATACGCAACCCTTTTCTTTTTTTTTGTTTTCTTTCTTTTTAAGTTGTAACCCCCCGTGTAACCTAACTAGATTGCACTAACAAATATCCTTGTCGTCGTATACTTACCCCCCATCCCTTCCACCCTGAATTATTTTGTAAAATGTAGCAATTGTGTGGTGTTTATTTTATCTTGTGGATTGATTTCCTTTTATACCTTATAACGTAACCTGTTTGTATTTTATTATTGAAAGGGGGCAATATCTGCTGCTTATAGCCGATGCAAATTAGCCAGTTTTGTCAAAAAAGTGTATAAAACTGCTTTTTTGGGGCAAGACAGTCTAATTATGTTAACGTCTGCGTGAAAAGCCTTTAAGAGTGGGCGTCCCTCTGCTTGACAAGACCTAGCAACGACGGAAAGAATGTATGATTTCATCGAGTAGACTAAACAAGTGAACCAGTACCCAGTGGAAAGCCTGCTCAAAGACCGAGAAAACTGGTTTATACTCGGTTCAACAGCTACGACCTACGAGTATGCAATTCACACATTCAAGCTAATCACGATCGTTGAAGCGTTGTTGTCTGTGCCATTCTTAGATTGGTATAGAAGGAAAGAAGGAGTGGCCATTTGGTTAAGAGTTTCTCGTGATAACAATACAATTTAAAGAATGCCAACACACGCCGCTAAGGCAGCCCTAAAGATATCTCTGCTTGAAGTGGTGAAGTACACAAACCGCTGGCAATCATTGATTAGCACAAAATGTCCAGCTTCAAAACAACAAATGATGTGCCTTCTACTTAATTTAAACTAAAATATTCTGTTCTAACCAAAAAATAAAATGTAGGGCTTTAGGCCAATCGATACTGAGCATTTTTTGAACTATTTGCAAAAGATGACCGTCCAGGCGAAAACGCGATATTGATAACTTACATGACCAATGGACGCCGCATGCGCGGATTTTTTTACATATTTTTTTTTTTTTTTTGCGACGTGAAGCTAACGGCTACTGCGAGTTCAACAGAAAAATTTGCAGAAGAATGATGCAAAGTTTTCAAACTGCGTCAACCAAAAATATTGCCGTTACGACTAACATCCCTAAACACAATAACAATGCGCCAACGAATGACGGGCTCGAGGTTCATCGTTCATAGTAGATGAGTGTCTTTAGAGCCGTATCGTAAATAACAGCTATTAAGTATGATAAATTGCGATACATTTCTACTTGAAGTTTAGAATGTTTATTTGATAGGCGAGGGGCAAGGCTACGCCGTAAAAAAGTGACGCGGATACTTCAGTTGCTTGCCGTTTTACGAGGTTCCGCGGAGAGTTGCTTCAAATAACTACCAGGCCTGCTGTATGCGGAAGTCCAAGTAACTCTGACCCTTGTTCAGGGGCTGTGAGGCATCCGTCTTTTAATTTAATTTTTTTCGAAAAGGGCCCAGCCCTCTTCTTTCAGTCGCTTACAGAGTCCCACAGCGATAAGAAATTTAACTGCTAGTAAAGCATAATGGGATCCAATATGCACTTGTCAGCACTCAGCATGCTTCAGAAAGTGTACATAATTATCATAGCAGTTTGAAGAATAACGTCTGCACATATCCATTCCGGTATAAGGTAAAGGAACCTAAATGAAAAAAACTTTCTGACCGTTTTTTAAGAAATGTAGAACGGGACATTTTAAACCTAATTTTGGGTATGGGTTTGAATTCTATGTCATATTTATAATGATTGAGTTTAATTCTATGGAGGTGACGTATTTATAAATAGTTTCCTCGCATTCCTCGCAGTTTGCATTTGCAAGAAGATATATTTCGTTATACTGTTCGCGGAAGTATTTTTTTTTTACGGTAGAGGACTCTAGTTGGTGGCCTGATGTACAGCGATTGGCCAGCCATCTCCACAAGGAAAGGGGGCGTAAACCTTTGCAACCGTCCTGAGAGCTCTGATAAGAGCTATTTGGCCTTACGTATAGAGTGCGCTTTGATTGTTGGTGTGTTAGCAGTTTTCAACCGACCAAGATGGCGGCGTTTTCCGACGTTGAGATTCAATCCGAGTTACAGGAGGTAGAGATTGAGACGCTGCCGGTCGACGACATGCCCGTTGAGACGATTGTCGAGACAACCATCGACTCGACCGGCCATCATTTTATGGATGCAACCTGCAGAGGTGGTGATGTAGAAGTCGACGCCGAGGAAATTGTCCTGCAAACCCAAGAAGCAGGCGAGGTCGTCGTTGGAGGGGATGATGATGCCGACCCCGACGACAGCAGTGGGCTTGATTACCTACACATGTACTCAGACACCAGTACAGCTTCTTCTTCAAGAAGAACAGCTAATAACAACCCAAACAACAGAAAAGCACGCAACAGATCATCCAATACCCACAATAGCAGGTCCAATCCTTACGACAATGATGGCTACATCAGCAACACCACAACAAACAGTCGAAAGTGGGAGCAAAAACAAGTGCAGATCAAGACCTTAGAGGGAGAGTTTTCAGTAACAATGTGGGCTTCTGGAGCAGAAGAAGATGGTAATGTTGTGCGTTCCTGAACCTCTTTAACACTCTCTCAGATGGTTTCAATTATTCAGATCTGGGGGATGCAGAGCTTGATGCCGACTATACAGAGTATATGACTGGCAGGCGGCTATCCTCATCTTCATCTGGAGGAGGTGGGGGTGGTGGTACTGGTGGTGGTGGGGTTACAGGAGTTGACCTCAGTGATCCTAAACAGCTAGCAGAATTTGCAAAGTATGCAACTCATTTTAGTTTCAAAGTTGTATTTGATGTGTTCAAATAACCTGACTTGGTTTGTTTACCTTTGTCTGCAGAATGAAACCGAAGAAAGAAAGAGGAAGTGAAGATCCTATCAGAACTATTGCCTGTCCTCACAAGGGATGCACCAAAATGTTTCGTGACAATTCAGCCATGAGAAAACACCTACACACACACGGCCCACGGGTGCATGTTTGCGCCGAGTGCGGCAAAGCCTTCGTCGAGTCGTCTAAGCTCAAGCGGCACCAACTGGTGCATACTGGCGAAAAACCCTTCCAGTGCACATTTGAAGGCTGTGGCAAGCGCTTCTCGTTAGACTTTAACCTCAGGACTCATGTCCGTATCCATACAGGAGACCGACCGTACGTCTGTCCGTTTGATGGATGCAATAAAAAATTTGCACAGTCCACCAACCTCAAATCGCACATCCTCACACACGCCAAAGCCAAGTATTGCGAGTGCCCTAGCTATGTACTAGCTTATGGACGTCTACTAACTTGATTTATTTTGCTATTCCAGGAGTAATTTGGGCCGACAGATGAACTCGGCCCTTGATTTTGGTGAGGAAGCCGAACTGGACGAACCTCAGTTTGTTCAGGTGGAAGTGGCCGGCCCCGACGAGCAACAGTTCATCGTGTACACGGAATAAGTGCCCCCCAACATCCACATTTACCTTTCTCCCTCTAGATCGACTTGTTCGCCTGATTCCCTTTTCTCACCTCCCCCAATCTCTCTCTCTTTGCCTGAGTGAAAGAAAGGTTAAAGTGTAGCCAGTGCGTACAGTGTTAAAAAGAAAGTGGCAAATACCTTTGAGACTCGGTGCGTGTGGTTAACTGCTGGACAATTGTTAGCTACGTGCCTGTGTGAACGAGCGAACGAAACAGAAAAAGTTATGAAATACTTTTGCGTCTCCTGTTTAACGATATAAAGGACTCGTCCGTCGACCTGTCAAGCGATGGTTCCTTTGTGTGTCCGTGTAATGTTACCGTATTGTGTAGTGACCTGTGTTCATGATTGAATTGAATTGACCAAGTTGTCCACCATCCCATAGACCTAACCCTTTTTTATATTATTTTCGGTAGCTTTTTCTCTACTGCTACTTTGTTAGGTCAGTTGGAAGAGATAACTTGGGGTATACTGTTTATGACACTTCTTTCGCCGCGACTATACAATTTAAATTCGGCTGAGAGATATTAACCTCTCTCTGTCCCGGATTCTTCGCCTATGGATTCTGCGGCTGACGAAATTTTTATGTTCTGAAAACGTACTACGGTGTCTTTTTGGGTGATGGATGAACCTCCGGCCGCCGGTTGACTGCCAACTGTTTTCTTACGTACCCTACGATTCACAACTCCATCTGGCTCGTCCATCATCTTGAGGATGGCGGCCTGATCGGATGCATCCATTGGGGCGATCGAGATATCTCGTACGGCTCGAAATTTACCGCAGTTGTTTAAATGTTCGTTCTCCAGTCGAAAAAAGTTCCAAACGAAGCGCCTAGAATTGCAAGTCAATCGATTTGTTTTCTTAACAATATGCAAAATGAATAACCTGTGCATCTTACCGAAATACTTCCAGTGGAGCTAAAATGGATAGCATCAAATCACCGTGGATATAGCCCATTTCGGTTAACGAAAGAGAGAACGCCCAACCGAAGCGCAGCACAAAATCTTCAATGATGCCAAAGTAATAGTACGCCTGTTTTCAACGAAGAGTATTTTTAATCGAATCCGATAGAAATTTGAAAGTTAAAAGTGTAACGTACCACATGCGAATAGACAATTTCCTCTCTCAGTAAGGTGTTGTCACCAGCATTGCTATCGAAGAGACCCCAATCCATCTTCATGTCCCATATGTAGGCGTAGATGGAACTAATGAATGAGAAGACTATCCACGTATAGAAGAATGGATAATTCGAGTTTTTGTCGACACCATCGGCTTCGTATGTGTGATAGAGTGTTGAGAATATGACAACGAAGAAGGTTGTGGTATACTTCCCGGCGTTAGCCAGATGGGGAAATTTTTCTTTAGTATCACGATATCGGCGTAAACATTGAGCGAATCGTAGATAGGCTGGCAAGCAGGCAACAACTGGACGTATAAACCATGTCTTGTCAACGCACTTGTTGTAATCTGTGGCTGTGTACCAGTTGCCTTCGTTGGTGGCGTAGAAGCAGATCATATACTGAAAATCTAGTAGCACTGGCACAAGACTGTTTAGTTGATCTGCCAGCCAGAAATCGGCAAAGCCGACAAAAAAGAATGGCGCACAGAGAGCTCTGCCCTAAAACATTGCAACCAAAGAGTTACATTTTTTATAAAATACCAGTTGCAGAATGGTCAGTACCAGTTTACGAAGAAACCAGAAGCGTGCTTCGTGAACAAATGTTCTTGTAGGATTCAGCAAGAAAAGGACCATGATAACCGCAAGCGCCAGCGGATTGACATAGGGCGGAATGCCGAGGAATTTGCTGAAATTCAAATAATAAAAACGCCGAAAGTTAAGAACAAGAATGGCGATTCGTATTCTGAATCAGAGCAGCAACCTATAAAGGAAGGCTAATACGGAGAGGGTCCATAGGACACCCAGAACAGAGGCAAGTTCAAGTAAATGTTGCTCTGTCAAGTGGTGGCGCGGATCCAATTCGAAAATCAGAACGTGATTTACGCCTGATTTACGCCATCCCTAGAAAGCAAGAAATTTAAAAACTGTGCAAATATTAAATTTGGTACTCGTGTTTTCAATCACCTGGACATTGAGCCCCATGAAAAAAAGAAACAAAGCAATTAGCATCGGTCCACGATACAATCGAACTATAATCCGCCAATTGTTCTCCTGGCTATTGTGAAAAATAGCTAAATGAAGAATTAAAATCCACGTAATGAAAATTCCGAGCGAGTTTGACACATTAATAAGCATACCTGAAACAACCATTGTGACGAACAGGCAAACAAAAGCGCCCGTGAAGAATCCAACCTTCAATGTAGTCAGATCCGACTTTCTTTCCCCTAGAGGAGGTACTCGCAAACGTTTCATGGCTTTTTGACGATCACCACCCTCTAATGTGATAGCGTAAATCTATTAATAAAATGGCCGTTTAGGTAGTCGACTAAAAACTATGCACCAAGTTCGTGGGTAACAGTAGCTTCTGTTTCGCTCAAAAGTTTGTCTATGTCCTTGTTCGTATAAAAGTGTGCTTGTTCTACATGTTCCGTTCGCCATTTTGCTCCGGCACTAGTCTGAATAAGCTGCAGGAAAAAAACTAAGTTTTGAAGGGCTATAGATGATTAAAATGTAAGGGACATACAGGCAAGACATTTTCATACTTTATCATGTTTTTTGAGGATTTTGCGAAACCCAGTGAAATTCAAATTCTGATAGTTTTGAAGAAGAATCAAGCTGAGGTAGAATTCACTGAAGGCCAGCTTAAGGTCTGATATTTTCATGACTGGTTGTTTGTTGCTACGCCTCAGTGTTCTTCCCAATTTATTGGCTTTTTCTCCACCCTGTCCATTGTTATTTTTGGAAACTGCTAGTTCACTCTTAAGGGCTGCATATTTCCTGGTTGCCTCAGCAAATTTTTCTGAGAAATAAATAGCATATAAACAAGTAACTTTAGTCCACAAATTCACAGCAACATTTGGACAAGCGCAGACCAGAATAGAAGGTGTTTATCATGGCTAATTCCTTGTCACAATATGTAAAGAACTGTTCATCAAATTTTGCATAATATCTTGCAATAACTTCAGGCTCCACAACTTCGGCTGATGGAGCTTGTTCCATAGCCTGATAGAGAATCTGTTTCATATCCTGGATATGGAAAAAAAAAAAAATAAAGCAACTTAAAACAAATTGAAAAAATGCCTTTTCTATACCTCATAGTGAATGTACTGTTTTCTCCATTCTGTGTCATGTGTAACATGTATAAATAGTTTTAGTTGTATTAAATAATGTTAAAAAAGAAATAATACCTGGAGTAATATGAGCTGTCAAATGCTCGGCGAATTTCATTTTCGTTCCGATAAATAGATCAAACTACACGTCTCACAATAATACCCAAAAGATCTTGCAAAAGACAACCCTCATGCAATCATCTATATTCTTTTGCTGGTTGTTTGAGTTTGACAGTAAATTGATTTCGACAGATTCGACACTATCAAAGTCAACCATTATTCTAGCAGACGAAACGAATCCATAGCAACCGCATAACAACAACATGGCAAACGCATTGAGAATTGAGATCCAGTTGTGCAAATCAATACACAGAAGTCGGCAGTTGGCACTGTCCAGTGTCCACTACAACACTGCAGTTTTTAGCTGTCTTAGTTGTAAATTTGTAAAAAGAAATAAAAAACTATTTGAGGTAGCAATTATTTATAGACCACCAAATGAATTTAGTTAAAATGGAACTCGTTATAAATTTGATTACGTATCTAGCTTCGAATCTCCGTAATAGATAAACAAGAATTCCTGAAGCTTATTCTACCATGCAAGATCTACATTTGGCGCCAATAGAAGAAATTAGAAATCCCATCTATTTACCAGTCGATTCCAGACTTCTCGATTTTGTGTTTCTTATACATCGAAAATGAAATCCGATGTCATGCATATATTTGACCACAGGACAAATCAATTCCAAGGCTTATTTGCAATTGTGCGTATTAGGCATGAAAATATTGATGATTCGGTCGTATTAAAAAAAAGAAAAGAACCCAAGTTAGAAAGGTTAAAATTTTTGGCGTGACGAGCCAAAATATTTTTAAAAACTGACGTTCCCAAAAGGTATTAACATCAGCATGTAACGGATAACAGGAAGTCGACTGGGATAGGATGCCTATGTTTCTGTACTGCTCTTATTTCTCAATTCGTCACCGGAAAATGACAATCCTTAACGTGCGATCAAAGGAATAAGAAAAGCCCCATATCTTTTCCAATGAAAGTATAACACCCGGATAGCTGGAATATCAGACGCTGTTTCCCTTCTGTTATTTAACCTCGTTTCAGCCGAACTACGCATAAAATAAATTTTCTGCACTAGCTTCAAAGCTATTCAGTGTGAAGGGAATTTTTCCGTGCAGGCATGGAACATTTGGCAAAAAGACCCTTATGAAACGGGGCGGAAACTGAGAGGAGAAATTTCTCCCTCCTTCGGTTCCCCTCTCGTCTTGCCAACAACTGAATAACAACCTCTTACAAACAGCATACCATAACAAAGGCAGGTCATTCACATCGGTCCATGACCTCGAACGGCCTTGAAAACAGAAGAACTGTTTAGAACGCTGAAGTTTAGTTCACATCACGTCAAGTTATAGAAGATAACACGAAGAAGCAAAATTAAGAAGAACAAAAATCCCGCTACATTTTTTTGTCGTAGTCATTGCAATAATTATACATTTGAGCTGTACAGTTGGTTTTTGCTTGTTTTGCGCCCGTTGGAATTTGTTTTCTTGTTAACACGCAGAACAAAAGTTTTTAGCCTTAGGCCCCCTCATTGCAAGCGTCTATTGTAAGAGGAGCCCAGGGTGAGGAAGGAGGGTGGTTATCCAGAATAGGGAGAGGAAAGGGAGAGAGAAAACGAAGGACGTTGCCGAGCAGTTAGGTCAACAGCCTTGGATGAGGTCGTTACTCGAGTTAAAAAGCACCGGCTGTTGCGACTAAAAAAAAAAAAAAAAAAGAAATTGAGGAAGAACACAAGTCAGATTTGAAAAGATGAACACAGACATACTCGTACATTAACCATATTATCACGATTTTTTTTCTTTATGCAATGGAAACTGAACCTTCTTCTTTGTCCCGGGTCACGGACTAAAGCACCACTAGATTGCGACGAGACACGAATGACTGAATTCGTGATCTTGCTCCGAGCGGTTTTCCCGACCAATGGCTTCAGTTTCCACTTTTCCTCTGGCCACTGTTTTGTTTATCTACCAAATTTTAATAGGGCAACCGAATCTATCGATTCGCATGGGAAAAATTTAGACAAATTTAAGCGAACGTTCTCATTTTTATCAGCTACCCGACGTGTTAACTTCAAATGTCTGTTCAACAAAATATTCCAACACTACCTCTCACGATGGACTTATTTCATTGCTTTTAGTGTCACTGTGGTGTAACTGTTCCAATGAAATTTTTTCTTCATCGAAATTGTTCGTTACTCGCCACGTACAAGTGAATATGGACGGTTCTTCAGTTCCTTTTTGCCTTCTTGCTGTTCTTATACATTCATTACAGTGCGGGCCTTGGGGCGGGGGTTGAGGGGAAGGGAGGGGAGGAGGAGGTTACGCGCGTCATAAGGCCATAAGGTCAGTAGTACCCAATGCTCGAACGAATACTCAGTTCTTGCATTTAGCGTTAGAGAGAGAGCCTCGAGAGACGTCGTTTTTCCTCTCAGCGTCTGGGCAATTTAACTAATGTTTGTACCTCATCCGTATTTCTTAAGTCTCTGGCACGTAACATGTTCTAATTAGGCAAGTTCTATGTGATCCAGATCATCTGCCACCTTCAGGTATGTACTCATAACAAGACGCAAAACTGCAGCATCTTGTTGACGTTTAGTATTCATAAACAATATTTTGTTTTTCCTGTGAAGAAATGGGCGAATCAGATAGCGGCCAGCAATATTGTCTTCGCTGGAATAATCATTCTGATACCATCATCTCAGAATTTGAAGTGTTACTTGGGCAAGAAGATTTTGTGGATGTTACACTCTCTTGTGAGAGGCGTAGTGTCAAGGCACACAAAGTTGTGTTGTCTGCATGTTCAACATATTTTCGAAGACTTCTTAAGGTAAGGCAGTTATTCACATCTTTTTGTCATGCTTGTTTTAAATCTTAAAACAAGTAATAGTCAATTTTCCCGATTGACTTATGAAACACACAGCTAGTTTTGGATAAACAATTAAATTTTTTTAGGATAATCCTTGTCAGCACCCCATCATCATCTTACGAGATGTTGCTTACTCTGAGCTTTCAGCCATTCTTTTCTTCATGTACCACGGTCAAGTGATGGTTGAACAAGACCGAATACCACAACTTCTTCAGACAGCCCAGTTATTGGAAGTTCGAGGATTGTGTGAAGTTAGAGAAAGCCAATCTGCTTCCAATAAAGAAGATAAAGAGGGAGAAACACCACCACTTAAAGGAAATCAGTCTTTCCTTGCCGGTCTCCTGAACACCAGTATCTCTGCCACAAAGCGGTGTACATCTGTCTCTGACACCAACTCCTGTAGCAATTCCAGTCCTATCCCGTCGCCAGTTGCCAAAAGACAACGATGTTCTGGAGGTTCGTCACGCCCTGTGCCCATGTTGCAATCAATTTTATCTCAGCAACTTGCTGTGCCCATGACACCAACTTTTGATTTGACCAAATCAATGGGAAGCTCCACCAGAGCTCTGACAGCATTGGCTTGCAAAGTTCAAGCCAATACATCGTCCTCTCCACATGCGGCATCGACAACAAATTGCACCCCTGGCAATATCCTTCCGACGTCGTTAGAAAATTTACTGAATCTAAGCTCAGTAGTTATGGCAGCTGCTTCGTCGGGATGTCAGAACAACGGAGCTGACATCTCTGCCACTAGTTCGTCGGATGAGGACATGAACGACAAAGATGATAAAGTCGAATCCTCGTTTGGTGACTTGGAAAACAGCAGTCATGGTGGACGAGATATGGAGCCTGACCCGCAGGTAGTCGAGATCAAAGAAGAGCCTCTGGTGGATTTTGAGGACGAGTTTGGGGAGGAAAATAGTCCCCGCGGGGCTGGAGGGGGAGGTCCTAGTGGCGACGAAGAAAGCGAAAGTGAAACAGAGTTAGGAGCGATAAGTGAGAACAGTCGAGGAGAAGCATTCTCACTTCCGCTATTGGCACAGCATTTGGCTGCGCCAAACCTATTAAGTGCATCGGCCAAACTTCGCGCTGCCGCTTCTCAAGCTCGTCACCTCTCAACCAGCAGTAATGACAGCATGTCCCAGCTCGTTATGGGTCCTTCAACTTCACCTGATGCAGGAGGACCAGCTGCCATGTCAACAAGATCCGATACCGCCAGTCCCAGTAAGTTAATCAGGGAATCCCAAGTTTTTCCAAGTTGCTCATTGTTCATTTTAATTTCCCCATAGGTTTTGATCCCCTTGCGGGTGACCCCCCACGCAAATTGGCCTTCCATGAGCCACGCCCCTGTCCAATCTGTCGCCGAATGTACCGCGATGCCGCTACCTTACGCACCCACACCGCCATTATGCATGCTGAAGGAAGGGATCCATTCGCTTGTCTGTGCGGAGAACTATTCCGCACTAAATACGAAATGTACAATCACAAGAAGAATGGTCACAGATGAAAGCGTTTCCTCTATTTGTTTCCTTTTTCGTATGCCTCCAGTGATAGTTATTTTTCATTATTCGTCGAGTTTTCTTTTTGTATTTTTCCTCGTTCGTGTATCCAGTGAAATATTTTTATATTTGTTCAGGTTCGTAACTAGCCTGTCAAACGTGGTTTTATTAATTTATGACTATTTTCGCTATTTACGCTTCGACCGCCTGCGGCCTCTGCAAGACTGGGGCAATTGGCATTATGTGCAAGCTTTTTATTTGTTTTTTGGTTTTTTTTTTTTCATTTTTATATCTACCAGTATGTTTCCTATGCATTGATATGAATTTTCCAGTGTCAAATAGTTCCTTTGACTTTCCGTACTATGTTGAAAGCATTTGAAATAATAGTTACTTATGAAACCCAGCTATTGCTGCTGCCAACGCGTGCATAGTGCCGTGGTTTTTGAGCAGGTGAACGACATGTCCAGTGATCCCGTAATAGTGCTCAACCATTCCACAGTACCCATCGTGTGTACCGGACTAAACGAGCCCGTAGAAATAAGTGTATCACCATTTGAATTCCCGCTAAAACACAGCAAAGTGTATTCGCGTATCTTTGTCTACTGTTCTCCATGTCCCCCTATGTACAATTTCGGCTGTAAAATAAAACCACTTGTTTGTTTAAATATGTCATCTTGGTTTCTTGTTTTGTTTCATTCACTTTTCTCTTGATTTAGCAAATTCTTTTCCCTGTAGAATAACTGACTTTTTCATTGACGATACTGGCGAGGTGGAAGTTTTACTTCTACGTAACGTGAAGGCACGCGTAAAACGACGTAGATCTCATTGGAGAAGACTCGCTGTAAAGGACTGGGATTACCTTCAAACAACACCGAACACAGAGGGTTGAGATCTTTTCGGTGGGGCTCTTCTATGTCCCAAATGTCCAACATGCTGCAACCGGGCCTGGATAATCCGAAGAAAAGTGTTCGTATATGCACAGCTGTCTTTTAACGAAACGAAAATAAATCAGCGCTTACCGTGGCTCACCAAAACACCAGTGATCCTGGAGAACGAAATACGTTACCTTGAGATCAACTAGTGAACGATATAATTCGGTCACAGTGCCGCGACCAAACGCCCGATAGACTGTCTTTGTGCGTTCTCTACGGTTGGTAATGTAGTTGTTTTACATAACTGAAAGTCTCAATATTTCTTATTTGATCACCTGAGGTTAGCATATTCGTAGTGTGGATGATTAATTACTGGTCTTTGTGTAGTAAGTAATATTGATGACATGATAGGCATTGGTCCTGCAAAGGCTGCCTCTTCTCGCGGCGTCTCCTTTTGAATCCAATTAATCAAATCCTCTAAAGCTGGATTACTTTTTTTTTCAAATTTTAAAACATTAGTTTTTAATTTATCTTTCATTTTTTTGCAATTAATACCTGTATTCTCCGATAATACTAGTACAAGAAAAAAAAATTATTAATTTTTTCTTCTATAGAACTCTTAGAAACAAAGGAAAACAATACCTTCTTTGTTCTTTGAGATTACGTAAACCGGCAAAGCTCATCCCGCTTAATAATGCCGCCAGCAACGCCAAGTGCATTAGTTTGCCTTTGACGAAAAACATGTACTAAAAACAAAAAAATTATAGTAGATAATATCAACGCATGGAAGAATTGTTACGTCTAGATACCTTCTTAGAAGCAACCAGACTGGCAATTATACACAAATGCGGTGACATGAAGAGCTTCAGACGCATTATTGTTGCCGCCATGATGATAAATGCCATTAGCTGTAAAATATTATACTGAACAGCAGCATCAACTTTCCGATGCGACGACGTTTCATTTTTTGATATTTCTTTCAAGTGTCGGGATTCTCTTTGCTTTTTTATTGATAAGGAAGCGGCTACGCGCTTCTGGCATACTTCGCCGTTATTTGCAATGTCTCCAAAACCTGCAGCGTATAGTGCAACGCTTCCAATAGCTGTGTAGACAATAGGCAGTAAAAGGGTTGAAGACAATCGGTAAACGGTAGACAGTGACAAAAAATCAAATTCAGCTGCGCAAGTGTAGAGCATTGTATGGAAGTCACGGAAGGAAGTGAATTTTGATCTCATCAGATTGAAAATATGAGCCTGGTGAATTAATTTGACATTGTTACTATTGCGTAAATACTAATAATGTGTTTGAACTTACGTCGTCTTTTGATCCTAACAGAGTTGACACGCAAAATCTTAAAAGAAAAGTACCGATGCAGACCATTGCAACATGGATGACTGTGTTCCTAAGCTTCACCCACTCACTTTGAGGGCGAGATGAGAAATGGGGAAGAAACACGATGAAGCCCAGTAACACGACGACCGAACAGGAATATAAAGATGTCAGGAGCATTTCATTTGCGAATAGCAATACGATAGCATTTTGCAGTCCAATCTGTTAAATCAAAACAAAAAAGACAGAAGGAAAAAACAATGCACATGACTTGGGAGAGAAAACGAAAAATCAAATGCAAAAATAAAAAAAAAGTACCAGATTTCCAAGAAAAACCACAGTTATATTCGGACGTGGAGCAGAATTTTGGATCCATAACACTGTCAAACTGAGCACTTGTGTGAGGAAGACAAATTGCGAAAATTGCCAGGTAACTAGTGAAGCCGTAGTAGTGAAGGCAATCCAACATAAATGTTTCCAATGCGGTGTAGTTTGACGCAAACACCAAGACACTGACAAAATTTGGGCCAAAATCAATGGATAGCCGAAGCTTTCTCGCAACGGGGGTGTCCACTGGACGCGTGTGCACTAACCACCAAACAAGGTTAAATAGGATTATTAAGTGAAATATGTTTAAAGCCACTGTGGTTACGGAAATTACGCCATACCTCTCCATGGTTGAAGAAGAAACTTGAAATTGCAATTATGCCTCCAAATATGGAGCGGCTCAGGTAGCAACCATAAATGAAAATAAGCGCGGCAGTTATTCCTGCAAAAATCCATACTCCATTGATGTAAAAATATGACGCGTCTCCCAAGCCTTCGCAGCTCCAAACGGAAGGTAAATCGTCACCGCGATCTACTTGCCAACATTCTTTGGTTTTGATGCCAATCAATTTTGCAAAGTGTACAAATCCTCTAAATGCAGCTCCCAAAAGTACCTACAGACAATTTTTAATTATATTCAAATAACAAATAAATGTTTAATGGAAAAAGCACAGCTACCTCGGGATAGAGATTGAATCTCTGTAATGTGTTAATAGTAGATGGATACTCAGTTTTATTGTCATTCATTATGTGATGAAGCCCAGAAATGAATGATGGAGCATTAACTATCCTTTTATAATATGAGTAGTAACTAGGATAAATTTTTAAACATTAACTAATACCAACAAATGGCAAAGCCACAAAATAATAACATACAAGCCCATCTCAGTGCGGAAAGTCATTTCCCTCTCAAGAGTGGAGAGATGGGAGAAGTGTCGATCATTTTCAAACATGGTAGATACATGGTAAAAATTGAGGCAGCTACACACTAATGCTAAAAATAGTACGACGAAAAAATTTATACGTCAGCATCAATTTGAAGAAACTCTTTGAAGGAAAAAGTAACTCACCAACGGATGCGATCAGTGTGTACTGCGTGTAACTTGTGATTGTTGGAACAGTTGATCCATCGTTCATGATTCTTCCAATTTCCTGAATTATTTCACCACGTGTTTTTGCTTGTATTTTGTTTGTTTTTTTTGCCTGCTTGGAAAACTACTTGATGTCAGCTGTGTTTCAACTGTCGGCTTTCTCTGTCGTCTGTGGTGCCAGTAACAGCCGAGTTGTATTCGGTGCCATAAAATATTAACAGATGGCTGCAGCTACTACTAGTTGAATGATAGTCGTAAGAAAATATAGTTGCATCGTTGTACGTACTCATAATATTCACTGAATCACAATTTTGAAAGTTAATTAATTTTTCTTCAACGAGCACTTGTATCCCTAAATGTTGGAAAGTCGTGGTTAACATAAAAATTGGTTTAGTTATACTTTCCGTCGCTAGATGATGAATTAATATTATTCAGGTAATGAAAAAACTCTCTAAAGACGGTCTGCTTTCCCTGTAGTCTGTAAAATTGCCAGCATTCCTGTCAAACCTGTTCACGAGTGAACGTGTCACTCGTCATCCCACGGAACTCTCATATTTTAGCCTCTTTTAAGTTTTCCCATCCGACTAACTTCAGCTTTAATTTGAATAATTTTTATCGTAAGTACAAATTTCTTCTTTGTTTTATTTTTGGTGGCAATTTTTTTTCTGTTTTATCCGCAAATATTTAAATTTTCTGTACACGTCACGGAGTTTTAAAATGGGATGTGTAGCTAACAATTTGCATCTAGCCTTCATTTACCTTTTTAACTATAAACTTTTATAGATCATATGAAATAAGTTTATTTTACAATTATTATTATTATTTTGTTCACCTAGTTATTACTCTTCGAAAGCATCGCTGTGTAATCAGTCCACCGTTAGGGTAACTTTCTCCAGCTGCCCCCTCCGGGTGTTATCGTTTCTCGTCAGACAGGTTTGGGATAGCCAAGGATTTCTACTTCCGTATTTTTAACGTGAATGTCTTTTCTTAAAATTATTTGTTCTCTTTCTTTATCAAATAGTCCTACTTTCAAGTACATTATCAGATTAAAATGAAACGACTGACACAAACATTTCGCTGTTGTTTGCATCGTCTCTTTCATGTTAACGTGAGGGTATAGGATTGTGTGGGAGGAAGAAAGAAAGGAGGGTGGGCAATAGCGGATCAATACCTATGGCGACGCAAACGAGAGCACTCACCTTTGCTAAACGTTGAGGTTGGCAAATCTAACCATCTTTTTTTCCCTGTCTATTTGCAGTCTAGACTACATATAGAATGTCTGCCCGAGCCATTTGGGAAGCCACGGGCAAGAGTTTGATTAACCGGAATTTAAATTATTCTAACGGTGTGGCCAAGTGCCGCTTCGCCGTCTATGACCAAAGTGTACCATGGAACCAACTTGTCGAACAGGAGCCTTGGCTAGAAACAGAGGTAAACGAATGAGTCCTTGAAAAAGCAAAACATTTCTTCGAAGAAAAGGATGTTTTGTCGTCATTGGTTGCATTAGAACTCGCTTTGAAAGTTCCGAGTATTCACCGAAAGGAAGTTGCCCATCATGGTTATTTTTCTTTGTTATGTTTATAATTATTTAGAAATTGGTGGTGAAGCCGGATCAGCTCATCAAAAGACGTGGTAAATTGGGTCTTATCAAGGTCAATGTAGATCTCGCCCAAGTTCAGGAATGGGTAAACGAACGAATCGACAAAGACGTTCAGGTAATATATCTTATGATTAAAGAACAACAAAATTGTAATTTAATACTTGAGTAGTAATATCTTGACTACATTTCTAAAATATTGTCATCAAGTTCGGTGTGCAAGTATTGCAGCAATCATTTTTTTTTGTGTCGCAACGTATGACTTTAGGTGGGGAAGGCGACTGGCAAACTGCGTCGTTTCATTATCGAACCGTTTATTGCACATAAAGACGTGAGCATATAGATAAGTGCGATACATTGAGTATGTTTCTAAGCTTAACAACGTTGGATAAAATAGGAGGAAGAGGCGTACGTGTGCATTTATTCTGAACGCAACGGTGACGTCATTCTCTTCCACCATCAAGGAGGCGTAGACATTGGCGATGTAGACGAAAAAGCTTTGCGCCTGTCCGTGGAAATCGATAGTAAACCCAGCCAGGAACAAATATCAAGCGGTTTGCTGGTTAACGTTACCGATGCTGCCAAAAAACAGTAAATTTATTTATTTTTTATTTACATTTAATAACATTTTGCCTCTAATTAATACATTTATTTTTCTCCATTTCAGACGAGTTGCTGAATTTATCGTTGCCCTCTACGATGTCTACGTCAATCTGCATTTTACCTATATGGAAATTAATCCGTTGGTGGTGACGGATGATGGTGGAGTATTCATGCTGGATCTGGCGGCCAAGATCGATGCCACGGCCGATTTTCTGTGCCGCACCAAGTGGGGAGATATTGAATACCCACCTCCTTTCGGTCGCGACGCCTACCCCGAAGAGGCCTATATCGCCGATTTGGATTCGAAGAGCGGCGCTTCTTTGAAATTAACAATCTTGAATAGGGCCGGTCGTATTTGGACCATGGTGGCCGGCGGTGGTGCTTCAGTCATTTACTCAGATACCATCTGCGATCTAGGAGGAGCTAGCGAATTGGCCAACTATGGCGAGTACTCTGGTGCTCCGTCCGAACAACAAACTTATGAATATGCCAAAACCATTCTGAGTCTTATGACGCAAGATAAACACCCTGACGGAAAGGTAACTATTGCAATTTCCATTCAATGAATAGGAAAATACCCTGAAATTCGATGCAAAGTGCGGGAATTCTCGTCTTTTTAAAATTTGTCGATGCGTCATGATTGCATGATGGTATACATTACCTCGCTTCCGGTCTTATCACCAACTGTTGAGGAAGTAATCTTGATTTTAATGGGCTATGATTGCGACCACCCGGCTGTTTAAATGTTGGGATCAAAGGTTGGACGCGTGGTTTCACTTAAAAAGTATAACATTCGTATTGCTGATAAGCGTTTTTTTTCCCCCCTCTTGAACGAAATATCAAGTTTCATGTAAAATGTCATATGGTGTGATCAGAATGATGTCATCGGTTTTTAACCCGGACATCCATGACTGCGGTCACGTTGTTTCTAAACAGCTTAACGTCTTTATTTTCTTGCGTTTAGGTGCTGATCATTGGTGGTGGAATCGCTAATTTCACTAATGTGGCGGCCACGTTCAAAGGCATTGTCAAGGCCCTGCTGCAGTACCAGGTCAAGTTGGTGGAGCATAAGGTTTCAATCTTTGTCCGCCGAGCTGGACCCAACTACCAGGAGGGACTTCGGTTAGGAATTTTCTTTCTAATCGCCCATCTAAAATGATTGACTTTGAACCATTTTTGTTTCGCTTCGACAGAGTGATGCGTGAAGTAGGCGCTAACTTGGGCATACCTGTGCACGTTTTCGGGCCGGAAACCCACATGACTGCCGTTGTGGGCATGGCTCTTGGCAAACGTCCCATTCCTAGCGCATCTGTAGTAGAATTCTCTACAGCTAATTTCTTGCTGCCAGGCGGCCAGGAAGATGAGGTTCTGCAGTCTCGTGAATATCTTCTTTTTAGAAATTTCTCTAATCCATCATCTGTTTTGACAGTTGCCTAGAGCGCGGGCCGTTTCCCAGGACTCTGGTGTAGGAAACCGTAACTCTTGGGACGAGAAAGAAGGATCACGTGCCACTGCCGCAGCTTCGGCCTCATCCCTGGCTTTTCTAAAACCATTGTTCACCTCCGAGACCAAAGCGATCGTGTGGGGCATGCAGACGCGTGCCGTCCAATCTATGTTGGATTTCGACTTTGTATGCAGACGCAAAGAACCTTCCGTAGCTGCCATGGTGTACCCGTTCACTGGAGACCACAAGCAAAAATTCTATTGGGGTCACGGTGAGGTGTTTATCTCCGTTTACAAATCGATGGACGACGCTATGAAGAAGCATCCCACTGCCGACGTCATGGTCAATTTTGCCTCTCTCCGTTCCGCCTATGAGAGCACGGTGGAGGCTATGACTTACCCGCAAATCCGCACCATTGCCATCATCGCTGAAGGCATTCCTGAGAATTCGACGCGCAAACTGAACAAGTTGGCCGCCCAGAAAAATGTGTCTATTATTGGCCCAGCTACTGTGGGTGGCATTAAACCTGGTTGCTTGAAAATTGGCAACACTGGCGGTATGATGGATAACATCCTTCATTCAAAGCTCTATCGTCCTGGCAGGTAATGCGCGTCTCTTCTAAGACTAAAAGAAAAACCAAACAAATAAAATTCTGTAATATTTATTTGTGTACAGCGTGGCGTATGTGTCGCGCTCTGGTGGCATGTCCAACGAATTGAACAACATTATCGCTCATCACTCGAACGGTGTCTGCGAAGGCGTTGCCATTGGTGGAGATCGTTACCCGGGGACAACCTTCATTGACCATCTGCTCCGCTATCAAAACGATCCGGAAGTCAAGATGTTGGTCCTTTTGGGTGAAGTTGGAGGCGTCGAAGAATACGACGTTTGCCGAGCTTTGACCGATGGAAGAATTAACAAGCCTTTGATTGCTTGGTGCATTGGCACGTGCGCTAGCATGTTCTCATCCGAAGTCCAATTTGGTCACGCCGGAGCTTGTGCCAATGCCGAACGTGAAACGGCCCTGTCCAAGAACAAGGCTTTAGCTGAAGCTGGAGCTCATGTGCCGCAAAGTTTCGACGATTTGGGAGAAGTCATTCAAAAAGTTTACAATCAATTGGTTAGCGACGGAACGATTGTACCTCGCGAGGAAGTTCCGCCACCCACCGTACCGATGGATTATTCGTGGGCTCGCGAACTTGGGCTGATCCGCAAACCTGCCTCATTCATGACCAGCGTCAGCGATGAACGCGGTCAAGAGCTTCTCTATGCTGGAATGCCCATCAGCGAGGTTTGCATAACTATTTGATTTTTTTTTTTTTTAACAAGTTCATTGGATTTGATGTTAACCGTTTGTATTTTGGTACAGGTACTGAAACAAAACCTAGGCATCGGTGGAGTGATTTCGTTGCTTTGGTTCCAGCGCCGTCTGCCCGTCTATGCGTGCAAATTCATCGAAATGTGTTTGATGGTGACTGCTGATCACGGACCGGCCGTCTCCGGGGCTCACAACACAATTGTGTGCGCTAGAGCCGGAAAAGATCTCGTATCCTCTTTAGTGTCTGGACTGTTGACCATTGTAAGTCACTAATCGGAGAGTATTCGGATATGGAAAGCGAAAAGAGGAGGTTCAGTTCAGTGTTATTGCCTGTTTGTAGGGCGATCGTTTCGGTGGCGCTTTGGATGCTGCAGCCCGTCAATTCAGCGAAGCTTACGATGCCGGACAACATCCAATGGAATTCGTTAATAGCATGCGCAAGAAGGGTGAACTGATTATGGGCGTTGGTCATCGCGTTAAGAGTATTAACAACCCCGACATGCGTGTCACCATTATCAAAGTATTACATTTTGGGGGATTAAGATTTTTTCGGGATGTAACTTTTGTTTTTCTTCTTTAAATTTCGTGTAGGAGTTTTTACGCGAACACTTTCCAGCCACGCCCCTACTCGACTACGCGCTCGAAGTTGAGAAGATAACCACCAGCAAAAAGCCAAATTTAATTCTTAACGTGGACGGCATTATTGGCGTGGCTTTTGTCGACCTTCTCCGCAACTCTGGATGCTTTACTCGGTACGACCGGATTGATTTTTAGTTTATATGTATTTATTATTCTTTTTGGATGTTTCTTTATGATTTTCGTTGTCTCTTTGTTGTTTTTTTCGGACTGGCGCTTCGTGTGAACCATTGATGGATTGTTCGTTTATCTTGCATTTCGACGATATTTGTTGATATAGGGAGGAGGCACATGAGTACATAGAGATCGGCACGATCAACGGCCTTTTCGTCTTGGGTCGATGCACGGGCTTTATCGGTACGTGCGGCATCGAGTTTCAAACAAGATTTCTGTCCCCTTTTTTTTCTGCATTCGTCAACTCTTCTTTTTTTTTTCTATTTCCTCTTTTTGTGTGACACAACAGGCCACTATCTGGATCAAAGGCGATTGAAGCAAGGACTATATCGTCATCCTTGGGACGACATTTCTTATATCCTGCCGGAAAAATACTCTGAATAGGAGCCCCGCTGTAGGCGCCAGTTGAAGAAACGAGAACGTAGCTGTATCAAAAAAGCGGAAGAAAGATAATCTTCGTAGTTCGATGTGATAATAGAAGAAGGAAGAGAGAAAAAAAGAGCAAAGGAAAAAAAAAAAATTAAATAGAAGACAAGCTTCATAGGCAGCTTTCAAACGTCGATGTCTTCATTGTTGTGATGCACACTCTTCAGCACCAAGACTTTTCCCTCAATTTTGCACTCGTAGATAGGAGAAGAGGTGGGAATGCACACACGCACAACAAGGCACTTGAAAAGGCAAAAGAAAAAAAAATTTTTTTAAATTTGCGTGTTTTTTTTATCGTTGTCCCCTCCCCCCTCCCATTTCTTCTCTGCTTGGCAAGAGGAGAAATGAATTGCTCTTCCGGAAATTTGTCTCGAAAAACGAAACGTCTCCATTCTGAAAATATCATTCCTCTTTTTATATTTTATTTTTTTCGATTCTCGCATTTTCCGAAATGCAAAATGACACTGATACGTTCCATCTGTAGCATCAAAGATTTCAACAAATTTAATCTCGTTTTTAGTTTAAACTAATCCCATGATTTTTGTTCTTTTTATCATTTTTTTACGGTGTACGGGACAGAGTAAATGTTTTGATTTTTTTTTTCACCCAAGAGCATCATTGGCTATTTTAAAAATTGTTGAGCAATAAACGGTGTTTTAGTGTGCTTATTGATTCCAGCCTTCCGTTTCTTCGAGTCTGTGAGAAAAAAAAAATGATATAAAATAAGCCCCGCAAAAAGATGAAGGCGAAAGATGATCGAATTCCGTTATCGATTTGAAATCGGTCGATGATTTCAGCTGTTGGGTCAATCTAAGGGGTGGAGTGCGTGACTGTCGGGACTTTGACGAAGGGAATGACGATTGTTCTGTTCACTTGCGCCATTCCTTTACTCTCTTTGTCTCTTCAAATTGGGTCTGATTTCTGTTGATACGTTTCTTTTTCACGTGTCTTCTTTTTAAAATTCTATCATCTTCGACCGGGATTTGTATCGATTGCGATGATTCCTGTAGCCCTCGTATTTCCTATACGAGAAAGGAAATAAACTTGTAGTTCGAATTAGACTAAGATTTCATAGTGGAAACTTTAACCGAAGCTCTTTTGTTGATTGAAGTGTTGTAGTTCGTTCAAACTTGAAGAATATTTACAGTTTTTATCATCTCTTAGCAGTAGGTCATCCACTAACTTGGATTGTCTAACATCTAGAAGTTTCTAGTTCCATTGGCAATGTAGTACCCGAGTATTACATCGTTAATGAATTCTGGTTTGCTGGCTATAAAAGTCAAAGGCTTGCAACATTTGTATTGCTGTCCACTAATATTTCATGAACGATACACGCAACGAAGGGTAGCATGTGTTTTTAGAACTTCTATTCTTTGACTCTATTGGCCTCACGAGTTTTGTTGGTCATATTTAATGGACATTTGCTTCGGTTCTCCTACGATCCTGCGTATATTTCTTCGTTCAATGGCCGAGGTCTGCTGTCACCCAACGATATGCAGTTGCATAAGTTCTGTTTAGCCTTGCATTTATACTTTCAAATTTCGTTTTCAAAGCGGCCCTGCTGTCGCCACTCATCATTCCAGACGGACGTCCGTATATTGCGTTAAATCCTTCTTTTGGCCGTCTGCTTTTCCCCCTTTTCACAGTATTACTTGATTTGATTTGCTAAATATAATTTGCGCGTCCATTCATCCTAAGTGTGGTATAGAGCAGGATGTTGGCAGCTCTGGTTTAATGCCAATGCCTTGATATCGACTACCGGATGTACTACCATTTGCGTGAATTCTAGTGCAGCAGAAGGGAGCCAAGAGTTAGCCGGACATCAGTTCTATTCGCTCATGCGGTAAACAACTTTTGGGAGGTGCTCTTTGCCGTTTTTCTACGCGCTTCTGAGCGTAGACAGTTGGTCGATGCTGTTGGTAAAACTCGGTCAAATACTTATTACAGCAGATGGGACTTTCAAAGAGGAGGTAACACATCAAAGATAGAGCCTCAAGTCTGTCGTTTCAGAAAAAAAACAACAACTTTCGAGTATCACCGATATGTAAGATGAAACGCGAATGCTGGACGTCTTACACGATATATACACACACACGCAAAGAATGTTTTGCTTCGATATTCTTAATATCAAATATTTATTAGCGTTTGTTTTATAATCTCTTCCACGTCAAAGTCTTATGGGCTTAATGGCGGGGAAAAACACTCTTGTGAAGTGTGTGGGACTTTCGTAGAGTTTTTTGTTTTGTATATTTTTAACATTTCATTGTGAGAAGTTCAAACTTTGATGGGTTTCTGAAGAAACTCTTATGAGCTTTTATCAATAGGACACCATAGTCCGAATGAGAAGGGGAGTAAATAGGCGAAGACAATGACACGGAATCAAAAGACTAATTTAAAATCAAATCAAAGACATCGTCGACAAACGGGCAACAGCCGCCGCACACCGAATAAACAGTATATCCAATTAGCGGTGCAGGGTTTATTCTGTCAAGAACACCAAGCGCAAAGCGTGAGCGTGTAGTCCTTCACCCAAATCGGCCACTATTGTGCGCCCCCCAGTTCCTACATACAATGTCGAATCTTTTGTCTCCTTACTGTTTGGCTCGCCTAACGTCAGTTGTGTGCGGCACTGTATTTAGTGTGTATTTTCAAAATGACTGTATAGCGTAGCCCTTTTTTGTGTTGCCGCACCGTCTCTTTGTTGTGTAGGCTCAGACGCAGCCTCGCCCGAGACTTAGATTACAGAGCCATCGTATATAAAAGCGTAAGAGCACTAAATCTAGGCTTGCATCAAGACTTCTGAAATCCTGAAAAGAGAACAGACGGTGTACGAGAGAAGGGGGATATACATGTAATACCAACAGCATCTTCGAACGTTCTGCTCTTTGCATTGTATCTAGACGGCCGACCGTCTGAGATTACCCAGAAGCGAGGCTTCTTTATCAGTTGCCATCGCATACAATGCACACACTCTTTCTCTTGTCGGGCTTTCTATACTTTGGCCTTTCATGCAACACAGAGCCCGTGAGACTGTGAGGATTCGATGAAATCCAAATTGATATAGAATAGTACATAGAATATTGCGTGGTATATCCTCGCTGACATCAGCCGTTTTCGCTTTGAAGCCGCTAGTAATAAGGTTTGTTTTTGTTTGAAATTTTTTGTTTAGTTATTTATCATCTTATACATGTCTGTTTTTAACGTTTATTTTTTTCCCCCAAAGTTTACTCGCCTCGCTGTTGTATATATATGTCTGCTGTACCATCTGCCGTGCACTTGGAAGTAACACCCATCCATCCTCGTTTGCAAAGTTCTCTTTTTAACGATTGTCTTTGCTGACAAGTATAATAAAGTAGCTTACACACAATGTAGAACAGCCTACTGGTGCTACCTTCTCTACTGGTCTTAGAAGGCCCCGAGATGCCGTTTTTTTGTATGAATGCGATCGTCGGGATAAAACATCTAAAGTGCTAGATTTTCAATAAAGAATCAGGAGAACGGATCATCCGCATTTGTTATTATTACTCTTACAATATGTATAGGCCTATTCTTCGTTGAAAGTCAACGTATAATTACAGAGAAATGGAGAAAAAAGTTTGGCTTGATTAATGGTAATGTATAACTGATCTTTTACATATTCTATATTTAACATAGTGCCGCCTAAACCTAATTCTAAACTAGACTAGTCTACTCCTATCTTATGTCTTAATTAAATAGCCATCCTGTCATCGCACTTTCAAACATGACCGTATGTGACTATAATGCATTTGTGCGGCGTCTGTTTTGCGTGTGGGCTCGCAGTGAGAGCCTACTCGGAAGAGGTTTTACGATTTAGACATACAGAAGACATACCGCGTATGACGAGATACGTCATACTCGGTTATGTCCTCCACCACGCCTTGTCTTTGTTCTCGTCCCTAACGTTGAATGCATTAAAGCTCTCGTTCCTTGCAAGCGTCATGCGAGCCTGTTCGCGTACATACCGATGCTCCTCGAAGAAAAGCTCATCGCGTACACAACAAAAAGGGTTAAATCCCGTATAGTGTACGTAACTGGGTTCTGTATATATTTATTCTTCACATACGAGCATGTAGCATATAATAGGATCGTCATTCTACTTTTCACCGTCACACGTAACACTTGGATGAGCGATGAAAAAGCGTGCTCGAAGTAATGCAATTGGTTTTACATGGCGGTGTTAGTATATACTTAACGCACTAATGACACGTTTGCCATTCGCGATGTTAGGATATTAAATTGTTAAGAGACTGCATTCGTCTCACTCGATCCATGTGAAAATAATAACGAGTAAAAACCTTGAGTCCTCCAAACTTGGAACCTTCATAAGAAACGCGTGCCATTTCCATTCCCGACGAGACACGAATATTTTCAAAGGACAAATAGTTGATTTCCACACACAAAAATTCGCGAATTAACATAAGCATCCGGATTGTGAACGGTCTGATTGTACTCAATGACGAATAGCGGAATAAAAAAAAAAAAACGAACGAACGAACGAATTTAGCGTTCAAAAGAATCGATCTTCGTAAGGCGCAGGCGTTTGGCACGACACGGCCGCCATCAAAAGAGGAGGGAGGGGGGCTTTTGCATTGCCAACTCCACCCAGAGGACCCCCCCTCCTTCTCCACCATCACCTTACCCCGTTTTCCCAAAACATACACACACGGCAGGGTTAGACATTTACCCAACGACGACGCCACTGGTGCACATTGAAGAAGCCCTCGATCTGCTTTAGGACTCGGATTCAGTGGCCCGGTCCTCGGCTGTTGGATAGGACGTTTCTTTATTTTCTCGTTTGCATCACGCGAAGTTCGGTAGTCATTTTTGTTCTTCTTGCCTGTCGATCACCAGACTTTGTTCGTTAACTGAGTGTCTGTTTTGGATGACTATGCGGCCGCACTTGGAATTACTTGAAACATTGCGGTGATAAGACAGCGTCTGTAAAAAGTATGCATCGCAAATTCCCAACGGCTCTCGACACGCTTGGTGCGATCACGGTAATCTATTTTTATTCTTTTCCCGTCGAACTGATCCGCTTCGATTGTTTTGTATAATCTCCTCCATCCCTTGCGTGAAAGAAAAAAAAAAAAGAAAAATAGGGCGAGCCGCCGGCGCGTCTTTTGCGTGCCGCGCCCTCTTATGTCGGCGTCTGTTTTTTTTTCTTTTCTTTTTTCTATATGTAACCTTCAAGGGCGGGATAAATGTATAGCCCATCACACCGCAACATCTAACGCATATGCCATTTTGTTCCATCGTTAGCTGCACACTCGATAAAAAAAAAAAAGAAGGGGGAAACGCGAAAGAAGAATAGAATGGAAGTTAGATGGGTGTTAAAAATAGACTGAAAAAGAAGCGCATCGATTTGGTGGTCCGCTTTGAGTCTTAGTTCTGCGGGTTTTTCTTCTTTTTTCTAGTCTTATTCTTTGCGGACAGAATGGTGGAAAGAAGGGTTTGGCCTGCCTTAGCTAATGTAATCGATTGTGGTCCAAGATTCGGCACGCCAGAGACCTACCAGAATTTTTGTTCTTTATTATTAGAAGGCTGTACTATTTTCCTTTTTTCCTTCTCTGCGTCTCGTTCTCATCGCTACTGTGCAAATTGGCTCACGCTTCTTTATTCTTTAATTGGCTTTCTGGCGCGGCGAGAAAAAGGAAACAAATGATGAAGTGGTCTGCATAAATATACGTAGCCACTTGGGTCTCGGCTGCTCTTTTTCTTTTTCTCGTCGGCTTATCTTTTTCGAATTTAACGGGAAATTTCTTATCCTAGCAACAGTCGCAAAAGACCGTGACGATAAGCAAAGGTGCTGCCTTTTGTTCTGCAAGTGCTGTGTACAATCTCATTTGATCGATGGTATTGACTAACTGTCCGGCTGTTGGACCTTGGCCGATGTCGGACCCTAACGTTTCGTGTTCTATAACTAGTCGTCTGTCGTTTTATTTAAATTTAAGAAAAGTGACGGGACGTATATTTCCCTAATAGCTTTTACGATGAAAAGAATATTTAGTTATAGCTGCTTCGCTTTTTAGAAGAAAAAAAAAAATGGAGAGCTCGTTGCAATAACTTTGTTACCTGACGTTCCGTACATCAGTCGAATATTATTTAAAATGAAAAGAAAACGAAAGGAATCAATAACTAGAGTTGAGCTGCTTTCTTTTTATCTGTGTTTTTAAACTTGCACTCTCTGACACGTGAAAATGAAAGACTCAATAAAGGAGTTTTCTTAGCTTCAAAATCACATATGGCCTGTTGGTGATTTTAGTTATTTCTTTTTGAAAAATAAGTCGTTTTCTTGCCATCTAAATTCTAATTCATCTGCTTTCATCTGGCCGTGTGACGTCCTTAGTTTCTCAGTCATCGTCCGGGTTCTCTTTTAGCTTATCGGATTATTGATTTAGTTGTTCTTTTGTCCATTTCGGGAACCACATCGATCTTCTAGCCCACTATTAGCGTTCCAGTTGCTGCAACTATATTCTAACAGTCTAACAGAAAAAAAAAGGGAGACAGGCATACGTCGGTATTACTAGCCGATCTAATAGCCCCCTATTGTGAAGGATTGAATCACGGCACGATCATTGTGGTCTGCATCGACATTCTACGGATTTTTTCCCCCTAGCATTTCAAGAACATTCTGAAACTCACTATACTACCGAATTTTGAAAACCTTGATTATCAATAGCCGACATGAACTCGGTAGCCTCCCTCTTCTATTTCCGTCTAGAAAAGTTGAGTTGCTTTCTTCCTCACGGGATTTATTTTTTATTATGGCTGCTCGCGTTTCGTACTCGTAGATAACGCAGACATGTATATATATATATATATAAAGTGTACACTGGGTGAAGAAAGAGAAATAACTAAATGGGGTCGATGGTGCATTTCGGCTGAATAGAAGGGAAGGCTTTAATCGAGTAGTATGGTGCATGCCACTGCTGCGTCCACAAGCATGACGTCTCTCTATACGTGCGAAACAGCTACACCCCCAGCATCAGCTCCTATTTTATCACGCAGTAACCTCGCAGTGGCGCACAATATGAGTCCCTCCAGCCCATATACCATTCGCCGAACTGCTCAGAAAGTATATTAAAGAAAATATAGATTCCACCATCTTTTTCGTTTTCTCCGTGAGGGGCTGATGTCTCAGCGTTCGCGTTGTATATTTCTCCTCTTTGCCCCACTCGTCCAATGTGGCACGTCATTGGCTTCCGTCTTTGGTGACTAAGAGACAGATTTAATCATCGTTTTGATTAGCTTGCCGTAGGGGTTTAGCCTTTCTTGTTACTATCCTCTTTTTATTTTCCCCTTATTCTTTCGCCAAGGAAAATCGAAAAGTCAAGTTGCAGCAGCATCTATACGGGAATAGACAGGACGACTGCACGCTAAGCAATCCTGGCTCTTCTTCTATAGTCGTGTTGCCTTCGTGCAACGCTGCTAGTGTTTTAACTATACGAATGTCAAGTATGTAACGAAAGGCATGCCAGCAATTGAGTATAAATCCAAGACAACAGGAGACAGAGTGGATAAGCGTTCTCGGTGTTGGATTCAGGCCACTTTTCTATCGTCTCCTATAGTGATGGATCGTCTGTCTTTCACTCCATCGCGTATATGTATAAGGTGGCCTATAGGCTGTTTGGCCTGTTAACCCATTTGTATAGTAGTTATACGGGATGCAGCATCTTTGATTCAATCGAAAAAGACTTTCGACGTGAAAAATCCCTTATATTGGAACGATATCCAACAAAAGTATTCGGAGGTTGTATACGACAATGTATATGGCTCCTATACACAACAGCATCCCCGTCTGTTGCACAATATCTCCGAATCAGTTGTTGATAAAAGCGAGTGATAGCTGTCTCGCATTTTCAATTTTCGAGCTCTAGTCATTCATTCTACATTTCTACTGTCGTGTTATTGACAAAGAGGTGACATCGCCAGGTGGCATAATCGTTAATATAAAGATGATGCAGAAAGCCATTGCTTTTTCACGGCAGCAATCTTGAAATGTCGAGGGTGACGTTGTCCAATTATATACGTTACAGGTATAAAGAAGAGCGCTAGAAAATGATCAATAATCTAACATTACGTCAGCGGAATGACGCAGCAGCTAATCATTGCATAATATTGGATTTTAAGTGTATATAGAAATTACCAAAAAAAAAAGTTTTGTTTTAATAAATTTTAAGCCTTATTGACTCCAGCGCCATATACGGTAAGGATTGTGTGGGTATCACAATGCAGTAAATATTGACACGAAGACGAAATTCTTTCACCAGGGGAATAAACTTCTGAGAGCTGTCCGAACAAACAATTAGACGTCTAATACGGTGGACGAGGAGCTATATACATTTACAGCTGACGCTTTCTCTCTACACAGAGTAGGCTATTCTTACGTGTGTATATATCCAATAGGCAGAAGCAATATACAGTGTAATCAGGACGAAGGGACGAGCTTAGTTGTAGGTTAAGCGTCTCTTTTTTGTTTTTTCTTCTACCGGCCCTGGTCGCTAGTCGAGCCCTCTATTTGGAGGCTGCTAATAAACCTGTTCGTTGTGTCTTCCTTTTGTCTCTTTGTTTCGTCTGTTATCAGGCGACCAAGTCTTTAGATGGTGGGCTGAGAGAAGAAGACGAACGAGTAGTAATGAGATTGTTATCTCGATTTAAAAGGGAAGCCAACTACAAAAGAAGAAAAGAGCTAGGAAAGAAAATCGGGCATGGACGTATGCAGCCAAATAGCTAATATATATGCCTTGGCGTGATTAACTTGAGTTCTTGTCTTTTAATGTTTAGGAGATTAAGAGCCCAAATAAAGGAGGGAGAGTCAATGCTAGGCAATGCGACTTCATACACGTAATCAACCAAAGGTTTGCGATGCAACGTATAATTGTATATCTATAGGGATGTATATCCTTGTCGTGAGCTCATTGATCACGTAATGAATTCGGATTAAGAATCGATCGTTCGAGTGTAGCAAATTCTATTTTTATATACAGGTCAACGTCGGGACTGCGATAAGTTTGACAGTTTCCATCAAGTCAGGCTGCGATTAATTTTCTAATTAAAAATCCGAGAAGGGCACACGAGTCGTGATTCTTCAAATGTGAACGGAGATTATGATTAAGTTAATTTGCAGGAGAAAAAATATGCAAAACTCGCATCTGTCATCATTCATCAGCCGTTTGTTCTTTTCAAATAGCGGGATTTTGCGTCATAAAGTATTACTGTTTTAATCGTTAATCGTCAAGACCAGTGAGTTGAGCATTCGCAACGATTGCAAATATAATTGGAATGTTGCTGGAATTACCCTGGATACTCTACACTATAAACAGATTACCTTGGATCAAACGAAACGGTTGAAAGTAACTATATCTAAAGGTTTTTTGCTTAAATTTTGTAAAGCTAGATTTGCATGATTTGTAACATCTTTTTGTAGGCAGCTGCATTGGGGGGGTTCACTTAACGAAGGAAACCAGGAAGGAGGCTTGTTAAGTAATGAGGGCCTCTTCAATTTAATGTCGATTTCTTAAATGTCGAATTCTTTAAGACACATATAGAAACTAATAGAAATTCATGAACCAACGGGAAATAGAATTTACAGCGATGAGTATAAGGATGAAGATTTCATCATTGACATGTACAGCTACACGCTAAATTTAGAAGCATTCAATAGAACGTCGAGTCATTGATTTATTCGCATAGTGTATAGGTCTACCTTACCTATCCAAACAGACCAGTGAATAAACTTTGATTATATGCTTTTAAGCCTTGATTGACCACCACTGATTGCCACCTTTACTGTGAAAATGGCGGAACTATTCACATAGCATCCAATGATGCTAATTGCCTTATGAATGTCTCATTTGCAGTGCATATATCGATCCAGTACATATCGAATTCGATTTGACCTTATTCCGGATAAAAAGAGTTTGGACTGTAATAATAATAAATAGTCTAAGTAAAAAAGGTATTGTATTATATATTCTAAAAACTCAAAAACTCGAGTGCTTGTACTTTAGCTATAGTTCGAACGTATATATATGCTGTATATATGTGAAAATCCCCTAGTATAGCGCACCACACGACCGCTGCACTCCTGTGCGTGAGCGTGACGAGGCGGTATGTTATGGGATTATGGAAAGTCCGTTCCAATAGCAAAACCAGAAACAGCGGTACTTGAGTTATAAGAAATGGGTGAAACTGGCCCACGCCAGTGTATAGTAATGGAAGCCACGCCTATTTTATTTATTGATCCACTGCCTGTGCCCGTACTGATGCCTTGCTAGATAGACCTACAACCCTATACATATGACACGGTGGCAGAGGGGCACAATTATTCTTCCACAATTTTTCTCTCTATCTTCGGCCATATTACGTTTAGCCTTCTTTTTGCCTCATTTGAATTTATTTGTTGCTTTTTTATAACACTGCCAGATCCGCACTGTTTATGTTTATAAGCGTATAGCTCTCGTCTTCAATTGCTGTTGAATGTTCCAATTTTGTTCCAAAGATGACCGCAGCTGCAGTTGTGTATAGGCTATACTACTGCAATACATATGCTATAGTGTGAAGCTGCCTGCAATATTTGTATAGATGTGGTTTCCAGTGAAATCCACATCAAAACCCACCCCTCGTCGTGTGTGTAGATAGGATAGTGTACCGGATGTTGTTTATCCGTACGGCTGCCACTGTGATGGATGGATTGGTATTGGTGACGAAGCAGAACAACAACTGCAATCTACTAAACAAAAAAGCTCCTACCCATTTGTTTACATCGTCAGCCGAGAAGACTATATTGTGAAACATTAACCACAACCCTCTTTTTTTTTATATAATAGAATATACCATATGTAAATGGTCTAGCCAGCGGAACATATATAATAACTAGTATCATCCACGGAGTTTTATTTGCTGGCGTGTTAGTGTCATTTCGCTTGTGGTTTTCCACATAAAATGGTGTCTTTAAACATATTTATGAACCATGCAGATATCATCAAACAGTCAGCCCGAGTCCGTCTTCTCTTATAGTTCATAAATTCCACGTATACAGTTTCGATTGTTTTTTTTCTTCATATTAAACAATTGGTTTATACAATGCAAACTATTTTGTACACTAGAGTCATAAAGCTCGTATATATACGAGAGTGTTCATAACTAGATCGTTCAGGTGCGATATTTGATGTACTATAGGCAGCCGAATCGTAATAATTTTGTTCTGAAAATGCAGTTTCATTCTTTGTACACATCAAACGAAAGCAGCTCATTTTATTCTAATGTTCTCTTGTCTTTTCTTTGTCCTTTTTTTTGTTTGAATTGTAAAGAAGGGGAAGACTGACAACTGAGTCCGGCGTCAATTGACAACGACCTTTCCTGTACGCGATTGACTTAAAGAGAAGAGAGAAACCCTAAAGGAAACTGGACAAGAAAAGCCCGAGAAAAGCCAGGAAAGAAGAAAGAAGAATACAAAGAAGAGAATACAACGCTTCTTCTTGCTATGGCTTTACTACGACTGGCGACTACCTTACTCGGCTTGGTCGTGATTATCTGCCATCTGACTCCGACCGCACGAGCTGGCATTGGTGAGTGATCATAGCTTTCATTTTATGTCAATATCGAGATCAGCTCCAGACTTCTTAGCAGAGACTTTAAAGAAAAGCGCGAAGGGTAATCGGAATGAGCGATCAACGTGAAAATCAAACGCCAATATAGGCAAAGAAAAATAAGTCCATATATCTAAATCTATATAGAACCGATCAATTCCTCTTATCCAGCGTATCGATCGAAAAAGAGTGTCCAGTGGGTGGTCATTGGTGGGCAACGATGTGAAAGAGAAAATACGTCCAGCTTGTGCTTCATATAGGCTACAGCTTCACCGTGTAATGTACACACAACTTCTTCTTTTCCGTTACATTTACATCTAAAATAATAATAATCTCTATTGCTAATTGACGGAAAGGTTAAACGCACACAGTAAATGGGGGGGGGGAATAAAGTGATCGCAATCGATAGTTTTCTGTTTTGTAAAATGATGTGGCCCACGCCTTTCCTTGTCTATACGTTGTATATACGTTATGGGTATAGGTGCTCGTATTCCCCCAAAATAATCGATGGTGCTTTCGTTCAAGTTGATGTGTTCTGTGCAAAACCCACTAACGTATTTCCCTGTAATGTAAAGCCCCGATTAGATAGTGCAACGATCAAGGGGTCCTAATCACTGTGAACAATGACATTCCTCCCTGTCATCGTAACACTGCACTGTTAGAAAAATGAACTCTTGTGCACTATGGCATGTCTTGGAGGAATTCATGAACATTGAACTTTAAAGGCCGTGTCTATAGTCAAACGAAAATTCAATAATGGCCGATTCCAAATATTGATGTCGAGAGGGATGATACATGACTTGTATGGCGTACGAAGAAAGGGCGTGAAATGTGTGTTGGTTACACAACAGTTTCTTATTTAGGAAACACATGAGATTTTTCTGTTGATTTAAATGATTTTAGCTCTGGTGGTAATAGCGGTCCTCCATGGAACGTTTGGACGACGTCTTGCGTTTTAAATTCTTTTAAACACATAACGAATACTCAAGGGGGGTGGGGTGATGGGAACCTCCTCAATCTCTCTGCAGAGTAATTTCACACACCATCAAGCACATCAAGATGTTAAACTTGGATGAACATAATTGACATTACTACGTCTGCAAATGAAAATAGTTTCGATTGAATCTTGCGATTTGTAATCACTAAAAAGAGAAGTGCAATTTTGTTTTTATTTTTAATTTGTTTAATACATAATTCGCCATTTTTAATTTGTAGGGTATTTTTGGCACGTGACCGATTTCCACTACGATGCTAATTTGACCGGGGCTGGAGATGGAAGTAAGTCCGTTGTTAATATATTCAACATACCATTTATTTTGTCTTGCATTGAATCCTGTTAAGGAAACAGGATTTCTTTGATGTTTCCAATGCAATTATCTGTAATCTGGGGATAAGTTTAAAAAAAAATAACCTTTTAAAGAATTTGAAAGGAAAAACTTTTTTCTTGAGAATGAAAATTGACAAATTTATTAAATATTTAAATGTAATATTCGCAGATGTTCTAGAAGGGATAACACTGGATTGCTAAATTTGCCACCCGGCCTTGTTGCGTTCATTTGTTTTTGCTATACAATTCCTTCGCTGCATTTCCGGATGAGCTTTTATTTCTGGTTTTTTTTCAGGTTGTGGGAACGGACTCAATAAAAAGAACGGAGGTGTTGGAAACAATAATAACCAGGGGCACCAAAATCAGCATGTTGTCGAACGATTCGGAAGCTATCGATGTGATTCCACTTGGCAGTTGGTGGTTAGCGCCGTCCAGGCCATGAAATCTATCACCGGAGAGGATATTGAGTTTCTACTTTGGACCGGGTATACTTTCTAGGAATCTCGCTACTATATTACACTTTCATTTATTCATAAAAAAAGGAGGAATAATCGACATTACAATCATAGTTTTGCATATCAAACTAGATTATTCTGCAATAGAACATTGTATAGATTTCGGGCTGCACTTTCAATTAGGCTATGCACACAAATGATGCGTTTAATTATGAAGCTTGTATCGTATTATGGCAACTAAAAAACTGGCCTTTTATATTTACTGCGTGACAAGGAAAACTATATGAGGTTAAAAAAATTGCCTTGGGCTAATGTTGCACAAGGTTTATGTTGATTTTTTAGTGACGTACAACTACCAGTTTTATTATGAAGAGAAATTACTTAAGCTATAGTGTAATAAATTTGGTTGTTATAGGGACTCGGCTGCAAGATGGATGGCAGCACCAGGTGATGATGGAAAGAGCCGAGTTCACGATGCAGTCAGCGCCGTAAGTCTTCTAATTCGGCGCTACTTCCCTGGCACAGCCGTTTATCCCGTTGGTCAGTTGATTTCACGTTCTTTCTTTCTTTCCTTTTTAAAATGAGCTCCGTGTCCATTTTTTTACTAATTCTGTGGTTTATAGTCATTAAAGGGCTAATCATTACAATATTAAATCAATCAATAAATTTTTTTTTAACGGGAAATGTTCTGGAATTCGTTGGTTTTTCTGATCCTCCCCTCCTTGATTTATTTGTCACCGTTAAGACGCAGAGGGGCAGAAACAGTGTATTCAACATCAAAAATGGAATATCCTAAAACTTTCTCCTTCCTCTCAGTTCGTTTGGTACAAATTCCACGACGATTCTAAGCCGATTTTGATACCTTATTGGTAGCTCCCCTCTGTCATTTTGTCAACCCACATTAGGGTTCAGGAATTGATAGGGAGGGCCATCGGAATAGAGCCTCCGTGACCTTTGGATGGAACGGATTAAAGAAGTATAGAGAAAATTGAGAATGTGAATTTTTGCCAATTCTCTCGATCACTTTATCTCCGAGTCAGTGCTGGGTATACAAAATTGTAAATGATGAACGTGACTGCACTTTTGGAGTTAAACTTTTTTATTTTCAAGATAATTTAACACAACTCTTGTCCTTTAATAGTTGGGGGCGCAGACGTTTGGCCGAGGGGTCAAACATCTTTCGGCAACACTGCACAGCCCTATCACGAATTGGCCAATTTATGGCGAGTTTGGCTCCCACCAGAGGCAGAGGCCACCTTCAAGAAAGGTAAACGTAACCTAAAGAGTTTTAAATGCATAATATATACGCGCAATACTTTACTGCAAGTTATATAACGTACCGAAAAGGATGTAGCCTATACTGCCATTTGCTAAAAACCGCGGCGGATTTGATGGTTTACCTGCCATAGGATGACCACTGATTTGTTGCGCTAACATTAGTTTGACGACAATTAAAAGTAGGCTATAGTCTACTTGTTCTTCAACAGGATTTTAAGTTGTGTGTAGAGCAGTTAGGATGTTTGCTGGACAGGTTTCTATCAGCTTTTAAAATCTAAATCCAAAAGCCTGCGCCTGTTATACAGAAATGTTTGTAAGGATTCTTTCCAGTAAAATTTAGCAGTAGGCTATATCTCCATCCGTTTCTTCCAACCCATTTCATTTGCCATTTCAATATCTTGTTTGGAGAGCTCCCTAAGATTATTATTTTTTTTAATTATATACCATATGCAGAGGAGGAAATAACACAACAAAAATGAGAAAACATAAAGTGTATCTTTTGAACGATGCATTTGTTTTCGCGTGTGACACATGCATGCTTAAACTCTATAGTTTTGATAGGAGATATGATAACATGACATTACGCCACACGCCAACTTGTATAGTAATCTCGGAAGTAGGCTATATAGCATTAGATATGAAATACATATGATTCTTACAACCGTAGACTGTAATACATGTTATTCACCTGTCTTCTTTGTTGCAAGTTTTTCATTATGGTTTTATTATTGTTGATTTTTAGGAGGTTACTACGTTATCGAACAGGCCCGTCTACAGTTGCATTTGATAGCGCTCAACACCAATTACTATTCGGAAGTCAATCACGCTACGGCAGAAAATGACGACATGGATCCAGGTGGGCAATTTGCCTGGTTTGAATCCATTCTCTTGAAGGCACGACGAAGAAGAGGAACCGTAAGTTTTCAAATTGCTTACATATACTACCCTAGTCTACTTATGTTTTATCTATAGATTTTAAGCGGTGGTAACCAACAGTTATTTTCCTATCAATCGCATTTTCACTTCTTGCCATCTCTTGATAATAATAAAAAAATAAAAAAAAATAATAAAAAAACCAGCCGTGTTTGATTGCCGTTGTAGAAATTGTACATAACTGTTTCTGTACATTTTATTGCCAAGGTTTACATTTTCGGACACGTACCACCAGGCATTTATGAGCGACATTACAGCCGCCAGGCTCTTCACTGGTTCCAAGATCGTTTCAACCGCAAATATCTGAACATGGTGCAAAGCTATTCCGATGTAATTGCCGGCCAGTTCTTCGGACATGCCCATACGGACAGCTTTCGCGTGATATACGATGACAACGGTCAGTATTATACGATGGACTCTCAAGAATAAGCTCCCCATATCCTTCCACAAGAGATGTTTCTCATTAGATTGTTCAAGATTGATTTCCTAGTTGAATAATTTGGTTCGACATAAACGTGCCGCTGGAAATTTAGGATCAATATGAATCAATCCAGCAATAGGCATTCGCTTTAATCATCCACACGCATAATGCATGCGCAACTGCTAAACCAAGACGCACGTGTGCCTCCTAAAATGCTTCAATCGAAACAGGATTTTGGATAGGTCTAAGGTGGTAAAGCATTGAAAGAAACAACATTGTGAAGAGAATGAAGTAAAAAATTCAAATTACCAGCAAAATTCAAGGGGTTGATAGCATGTTATTATAGATTCCTCACATTTTCATTGAACTTTTAGGATTTGGATTTTTGCTTGTTTAAAAACTTGTTTTTATAATTTTAATCAGGTCGTCCCATATCCTGGATCCTTCTGGCACCTGCTGTTTCCCCTCGTGAGCCTGGATTGGCAGAAGGCACTGGCCCGAACAATCCAGCTATTCGCCTCATCAAGTTTAACACGAACGATGGCCAAGTAACTTGCTTTTTAACACAAAACTTTTTTAAAAATTTCTATTCCACAGTCCACAGCCTATCAGAAAAATGATCGTATTTGTAAACTATTTGATCCAACTTAAATGTTTTAAGGCCCGCAGCACTTTGGATGCATCCAAAGTACTGTCGTACAGTCTACGTCATGACGTAGATATAACACGGACGCTAACATCCTTTTGGTATTTCAATTTTCCCTATCATAGGTGTTGGACTATTCGCAGTACTACTTGAATCTAACTGAAGCAAACGCGATCGGTCGAGCCGAATGGCGTCGTGCTTATAATTTTACGCAGCTTTACAAAATGCCCGATGTGAACCCGATTGCTTTGCATAATGTTGCGGCCGCTATGTTGACACACCCGAACGTGTTTCAGAACTATTACACAGTGAACCACATGCTACGAGATGGTCTGCCCTACTGCGGCTCGTTGTGCCGACAAGTCCACTTCTGCTCAGCCACACAAATAGATTATGCTGATTACGACGATTGTATTGTCACTGCTCTAATGGCCAGCAGTAGAAGCAGAGCAACTAGTTGGAAAACAAATTTCGCGACTATCTGCTGGAGACTTCTTTTGGGGATCCCTTTTCAGTTCGTCCTTGGTAATAAGCTATTATAAGCAGCGGAACTATATAGTTGGGAAAACGTTTTCATTCAACTACTACCTGTTGGAGACTCTTTTAGTGGTTCCTTTTCCGTTCATCCTTGATGAGCTAGTGGCTAAAAAAATCTGATATTCTGAAGCCATTGGAACCTACTGTGCAACTCGTGGTTCCTTTCTGAAAATTTCCGCTGCAATTTGAAACAAAGCAGCCATTTGCACTAGTACAAGTGGTACAGTGGCCTTGGTGGATAAAAGATAATTACTTCCACTTTTCTGTAACGCCATACAGAAACAGTGCAATAGTCTACTAACCTATATACAAGTAAACCAGTCACGGAAGTGATCATTCTGAAAGAGCGTGCTAATTTGATGCACACAGAATGTGAAATAATGCATTGACTCCAAAAGAAGACCTTTTCGAAATAAAATCTCTCCATTTATTAGGTTTACAATGTCTGTCATTGTTTAAAAGTTGAAAAAAAAATGCATGAATTATGTTGAAAAACTGGCTTTTGCTTGCATTTTTATTGTTTAATGTTGATCAAAAATTGTTTATATTACATGTTCAATTGTTCTGTTTGATTAAGACATACTACTTGTATATTGTACATACATCCTGGGAGGAAGCCATTGCCTGACAGGCTGCTTCTCTAATACATTGTCGGAGCAAGGCGTTCTTAAATGCACAATGCCTTTTACGAATATTTTCGAGTAGGCTACTGCAGTTCTGCTCCTTTTATATCTTTAAAACCGGTTATACCGTTTTTTACCGTTTTACCCGGACTTTCTACCCGATTTCTAGCCAAAAATATGACCATAGTTCAAACCTAGTGTGGCACTTTTTAATTTTAAATTTAAAAAAAATAATAAGAATCAAAATCGTAATGCAAAAATTCAAACTTATCTTTTAAAAAACTGTCAAATTGTTTTTTATTTGCTTTTTTAAGAATGACAGAAGTAGAGAATAGACCATTTTCACCTTGCGAAAAGCAGTATTCATGTAGTCCGGCAACCCTGCAAGCCGCCATTTGTAGTCTTACTTAGCCTTGTTTAGGTGGATTTAACATAGGCTAACGACTTTGGGGAATGATTTCTCCCATTAATTTTGCTACCAGGAGCAAAATTATTGTGGCACGTTGTACGTCAGGATATTGCCAACATTTCAAGTGCCAAATTTTCAAGAATTCGCTACAACTAGTACTTCAAATCGTCGTTACAGTGAAGGGCTATCAACATTTGAAACAATAACAAACAGTCAACAGCAAATGGTAACTTTAAAAAATGTGTAATTTTCTTATAAAACTTAAATTTCTTGGTATAATTAGGAATGTAAATGCCTTCTGAGGATGCAGAAGATCTTTTACATGATCCTTATTCAATGTAGCCAACTGTGATTGAAGATTGATGATTTTTTCTTTAAGTGCACTGACTTCTACTAACTCAGTTTCTGTTGTTGGATTTTCTGAATTTGGTGTTAATTCTGGAAGGATAAGTGGAAGTGCAAATGACTCTTGCTCGATGTCTGCTATATGTTTCAAGCCAACTGACAAATCTAGAGGGCCATCATTTTCATTTGATTCCATGAGTTGACTGTGATCAGATTCAGCAACAACTTCAGAAGTGTCAGTAATGTTGTGGTCCATTACATTACACAATTTATCTATACAATTTCAATTAATACTATAACTGTCAACTGTATATATTAATGAAAATGGTGAAACCTCTGTTGATGTTGTATCTCTTCCTTCTTTGATATCGAGTAGAGTAGTTTTTGTCAAGGTTAAGTGTTGGTGCCCAATCAACATTGTCCACATCACGGTAATATGATGGTTTACCTACAAAAATAGTATATAGTTTTCTTTCTTAATTGTAAATGATAAGTTATAAATAATAATTACCCGAAACAAAATGTTTATGACACACAAATGACTTCTTTTTGAGGTCTCCCTCATGAATGTGTAATCTACTTAGCCACAACGACCTTCTTTCACTAAGAATATTAAAATCATCCGGGTTTCTATTGTCATAAGAAAGTGGGATTGAAAATAGCCGAACATCACTGGCATGTTTTGAGTGACAGCCACGGACAACACAGTTTCGGACCATTACACCCTTCACTGTAACGACGATTTGAAGTACTAGTTGTAGCGAATTCTTGAAAATTTGGCACTTGAAATGTTGGCAATATCCTGACGTACAACGTGTCACAATAATTTTGCTCCTGGTAGCAAAATTAATGGGAGAAATCAGTCCTCAAAGTCGTTAGCCTATGTTAAATCCACCTAAACAAGGCTAAGCAAGACTACAAATGGCGGCTTGCAGGGTTGCCGGACTACATGAATACTGCTTTTCGCAACGTGAAAATAGTCTATAAAGCTACGGCTAATCGGCTATGGTACTAGAATTGACAGTCAACGTTGCCATACCCTAAACATATTTAAATTTATAATAAAAAAAAAAATACACGAAAAGTATTAAACTCGAATATTGAATGTTTCCTAACTTTACAAAGGTGCAAAAGTGCTAAATGCATTACTGTTTGTAGTTAATTTTATAAGTAGTTTTTAAGCCGCCATCTTAAAAAATGGCGGTAGATCTAACCGATCGCACCGAGGAACCGCATCGCAACAGATCGTCCATTTTTCGGGTAGATCAGATGGGTTTAGCCGATCTCGGCCAATCGGGGCCGAGCCCTAGATACGGCCTTGCCTAAACTTGAAAAAGGGTGGGCAAGTGAAAGAAAGTAAATAAAAATACAATTACAATGTATTACATGAAACGGGGCAAACAGGGTACAAATTAATATAATCGAGAACTGGTTACACTACTCATGGGTGACAATTCACAATGAACACTAATTTTTAAGGAAAACGTACCGTGGCTTAGTTAATTAATAATCTAAAAAAGGAAAAATTAAATTATATAATGATGAAAAGCATTGCATTACATAAATAAATAAAAACAAGAAATAAACAATTGTCGTGAGTAAATAACATGCAACAAAAACAAATGAAGGTGGCAGCCCTACAGATGCACACGAGACACACACAAAATATGGGAGCGGGACCGGAAAGGAGAAAGGGATGGAGGTTTGAGGATAGGGAGAGAGAGAGAGCCAATCACAATGGCTGATAGGTTTCTCCGCGAACAACCCGAACGGTCGAGTTGACTCGAGGAGGCCATGTTGTCCATGCAGCAATGCAGAGGACGCATAGTCTTTTCCCGTTATTGGAAGCAGATCCGTTTACGTTGGTCGCTCAAAACGGATTCTTTGAGTCGTTGCCAACGAATCCGTTTCCATTAACTGATGTGAACCAACTGCACACGCCACCTTTCTACTAAACACAAACTCCATCTGAGAACAGACTATGGTCCGTTCTTGTGTAAATTTTTATTACTTACGCTTACTGTTTGTTTTTCGTTTTTTTAGTTATGCAAATACTATGTTTTTACATATATGAAATCCTTTTCATTTTATAGAATAGGATTAAACTAAGAAACGGTGTATTTTTATTTAAATTAGAGTAAATTGTCATCCATGTGCACTTGGGTCGGTGGTTGGACCGGAAAAAACCGGTTTCAAAACCCGATTACTCTTCTTTGACCCCCATTTTCCCCGTAACCAGTCGTATCGGTTACATAGTGTATTTTGAATCGAATCAAACCGCTTGAAGCGTTGCTACCCGACTAGTAACCGATGTGCTATTTTTCGTGTAGGTCGGTGTGGTTTAATGTGCCTTGAGTAACCCCCTTATTCCAGTAGAACACGAAGTTAAAATAATTTTTAGCCGTAAAAATATAACTATGAAATACACAAATTTTACAGAAATGGATATCTCCTGATGAGTGCTATCCATTTTTGTTGAATTATCGCTTTAAAAGTACCTACACGAGTAGTAAACCGATTGAGTATTTTTTGTGTGCTTTAACGGGTATCAGGGAATTTTCTGTTCCGGTAAAAGTTTAAATCGGAAAAACAATAAATTTTAAATTTTAATTACAGAAATCGATAGCTCTTGATAATTTATATTCATGTCTGTAAAAATATTGCATGAAAAGTAATTAGTCGAGTGGTAATTGGTTAACCGATGGTAGCGGGCACAACCGTGTAAGTTGTAACCATTGTTGTAACTAATGAGTATAACGGAACGCAGTTAAGTAAGAAAACTACGTATATGCACGTTAATATGTATGTTATTAACTAATCTATACACGAAAACATATAGGTCTACTTCATATTTTAACCAAAGAGCTTTAATGGAACAGTGATAGTTTAAGTGTTTGTTAAATCAACTTGGGTTTGCTCTAAAAATTAACTGAAATCCGTAACTCACCGAGTATGGGTGTAGGCGTGTAGCGCAGTTCTTTCAGTTTTATAAATCTTTCTAAACCAAACATGCTTGTTGCCTGTTCAAACATTTTTTAGATACTTAAAACAAGAGGTTCTTTAAACTACTACTACTAACTCATATCTGCCGCTGTTAAAAGTAAGAAAATCAAGGAAACATAGTTCTTCGATTTACGAACATTCAAGTTTTGTTTGTACGGCTGACGACATACCTTTAAACAAAAAAGACTACTCACACGTTTAAAGACGTTCCAACACAAACACGTTATCTATTTCAAATTTTTTATCATTAAGAGGAAGGTCAAGCCTTATGCGATGCATCTTTTGCATCACGTATCGTATGTAAGAAAGCGAAGATTTAATGTAATAATCCAATGATTATTCAATGTAAGAGTTTTTTTTACATAAAGTCATCAGAATCATTTCCATCGTCGTCTTTATTGGTCTTCATGTTTGTTGTCTTCAACAAGCGGTCATAACTCCTAAAAACGGAAACATTACAATTGTATGTTGAATATACACTGTATAAGATAAGTTACCTCAGTTCAGCTTCTTCTTTCTTCCTTTTTTCTTCCTCTCTTTCTCTTTCTTTTTGCTCTTTCAAAACCCTTTTTTTGTCTTCTCTCTCTGCACAATCTCTTTGTTCTCTTTCAAATCGTAAATCTGGTTTTCTTTCAACTTTAGTTTTGTTTAGGCGATTAACAATTTCATTGATTCTCTTTTCCACTCTAATTTTACGGACCTAAAATTATTTGTCTTTTACAAACTTGTGTGAGGGATATGTGGGACAATGATACAAACTATACCTCTTTTTCCCTATGAAAGCCAACTTGCCCCACCTCCATCCCTGGGGTCTTCTTTAAATTCGACCAAAGAGTGTAAACAACATCAATGTTGTTCATTTTATTTCCTTGGATGCTGTTTGCTTTACACAATTGTGCAGCATCTTCTAAAATAGCAGCTGGGATATCATCAATGACTTGGCCCTGGATATTAAGTTCAACAATATGTATAACAGGATAATACATTTATCAAATTTGTGAACCAAAACCTCACCTTGTTGAGTCTTATATAAACATGGGCTGATGACAGTTTATCAACATGGAACCAAACATCTTCAGGCCATCCCCACTTAATCAACTCCTCATCTGGTTGTTTCTTAAAAAATTAATTATTCCTGTTATGTAACTAAGTAATTATGAGCTTCTTACTTTCATGTTTTTCTTCTCCCATAAACAGGGTACAACTTGGCTGTACTGCAGTGCTGACGAAGTAAAAAACCATTTTTTAAACTTTCAAATCCAGTCAGCTAATGGGAGATGGCCAGTGAAAAACCATTCAGATTGAAGTTTACAAGTCGGTATTGACACGTGTGAGGACCACTGCCTACAACCGGCCATGGACTACTCTATTTTTAAGGACGGGACTCTTCGACATTTCCTATGTCGGCCATGTAATTTTTATTTATTTTTTATTGAATTCAATAAAAAAATAATTATTATTGACTTACTAAATGTCCCTATATTGAAAATCAACCCTTAACGAGATATTAATTATTTTGTATCAGAAAATAGGGAAATTGGGTGGGCCGCCGGTGCCATCTGGGAGCCAAAAATCCTAACTCATTGCTTGTTTTCTTTCTACAATTTCAAGTTCAGTTGTCAATCAGCAAGATCATGCGATTTTAGTTGATAGATGGCACCCGACAATTCGAATTCAGTTGTCAATCAGCAAGAACTTGCGATTTTTGGTTGATAGACGGCACCGGCGGCCCGCCCAATTCTCCCCTCCTACCAAAATTAAAATCGCAATATCTTCTTAAATGATTCGTTTTATAAAGAAAAAAAATAGATGGTTACAATTGCCTTTTAAAGCTGCATTTAACGATGTTTTTTTTTTTTTTTTCATGAAAATAGCCCACCCGACCGTAACAAGGCGAGATAGGGAAAGAGTCCCGTCCTTAACAATAGAGTAGTCCATGAACCGGCGGTGGTAAATCCTAAATCGTGTACGCGTACAATGTGTACTGATATTTCGAGTGAAAACGGCGTGGAATGGCCTAGTCCTTCCTCAGATTAGGGATCGGCCCCGATTAGCCATAATCGGGTTAACCGCCCCGGGGAAAGGCAATCGGGGTGTAACTTCGTCATCCGGGGCGGGGCGGGGCAAAAATCGAGGTTAACCCGCTTGCCCCGACGTCATTTGCAAAAATGGCACCTGAATTCAAACTACGATTTTGGGTCGGGTTTTTATGGGGGCAACCGGGGAGAACTCCTCGATTTTCATCATAATAATTGATTTCGACTCGATCAATTATGTTTTTACGTTGATCGATTGATTACAATCGGGGTTGCATCCCGGATTAGGCACCCCGATACAACCCCGATTGAGATCGGGGTTCAAAAATTTTCACCCTGAGCCCCGAACTTTTGAAACACGATTAGCAAAATGCGCCCCGATTAGGGTCGGGGCCGATCCCTACCTCAAATCGAGACCTACTTAATGCTTAAGGCCTGTAAACTCGAATACCTTCTATGGCGGTGACGCCTGACGCGTTACCTGGCAACTTAACTAGCCCCTGAGCTACCTAATCCTTACACCTTACAATCGTATAATACCCAATGTATACACCAATTTAATAATAATATCATTTAATGACAACTAATAATAATAGAACAGTTCGTAGACATGATCGAATCAATACTATAATTACGTCATATACACAAGGAAGTTTAAAATGAATAACTTTAGTGAATTATTACTTAACTACATGTTTGTCAGACTAGAAATAAAAATACTGCACTTTACTAAACTTTATATTATAAACTATATTAATAATTTTTTATAACGGGATTCCTCTCAGCGTGAACCAACCAGGGTTCTAATGACTCTGCTGAAAAGTAATTTTGCAAATTATATAAATGATTTACTACATATTAGCATGGTCTAAGAACCCTTGGCCGAGAGGGCAGGCGCTTACCGTTAATAAACCAGGGTTCTTAGACCATGATATTACCCATATTAGTGATTACCATTTAATGACGGCAACATTGCCTTACTACGTTTGGCAACATTGAAGTTCTAAAAGCAATAGTATTCTGCAACTCAATCTCGTTCAGGGACCTGAACGCTGTCAGGCAAAACATGACGACAACTCCTGATAGGGTTCAGGTCCCTGGCCTCAATTTGCAGCAAGAGATAGGCAGCTCAATTCGCTATACTAGCGCAACTTGCCTTTCGCATTCAGTTGCAACTCCATCTCGTTCAGGGACCTGAACCATGTCAGGCAAAAACACAAAACCCACGAGCCGTTATTTTTTTGTTTTGTGTTTGTTATTATTTATGATTATTGTTTATTTTTCTTTCTGTTTCCTTTCCGTAATACAATGCCTTTTAACCTTATAATTTTGTTTTCATTTATTAGAATATTACTTAATTAATCAATGGTATAATTTCATTAAAATTACTATAATAATTGTGAATTTCCACTCATGGGCATTCGGGTAGTGGAACCGGTTTCAAAACCCGATATCATTACTGTGTACCCTATTTCTATTTGACTTGTTTTTTGCAATACATCATAGTTTTATTTATTTTCCTTCACTTGCACACACATTTTAAGTTAAGGCTGGGCCATGTCTTTTAAAGTGGGTATTTTAAACGAAAGAAAACCGCTTGATAAGCACGTACCCGAGTAATGACCGATCAGCTATTTTTCAGGTAGGTAGGTCGGTGCGGTTTAACGTGTCTCGGGTAATCCCTCTATCCCAGTACACAAAATTAAAATAGCTTTATAGGTAACCATATTAGGTCTAAATAAACAAATTTTACAGAAATGGATAGCCGATGATGGGGGCTATCTACTTCCGTAAACTTTTTACTTAAAAAATACCTAACCGAGTAGTAAACCGATTGGATATTTTTGTCGGTGTGGTTTGACGGATCGTGAACTAAATGAATTATAATCGGTAAACCATAAGCTCTATATTTGAAAAATTACAGGAATGGATAGCTCTTGATTAGATCAATCTATTTGTGCAAAATTATCGCATTAAAAAATTTTACTAGGGTAGTAAACCGATTTACAATATTTTGCTTTGTTCGGTACGGTTTCACGGGTATCGGGTAACCCCCACCTCCCTGATATATGTAAAACTTCAATAATTTTTTGCGGAAAAAATATGAGTCCAAATTAAATAAATTTTACAGATATCGATAGCCCTCATCAAAAGCTACCTATTTCTGTAAAAATTATGAAAAAATATTCATAAACAAAAAACTTGAGACAATACTTTTTTTTATAGTTTTTGCGCTCTATGGATATACTCGACCCTATAGGGCTGTTCGACATATTTTTTAAGATTTGTTGAAATCGTGAAACGCAGCAACTCATGTATTTTTTCGTCTGCTACGAGTAACTTGTGTAGTTCTGCGAAATATTAATTTTTTTTAAAAAAGGTTGCGTTTGAGACCCGGAACAGAGCAGTCACCTACTAACCGCTCTCCATTAGTGCACAAGTCAAAAAGGGGGCGTACCCCCCATAAGCCCCATGGCAAGCATGGACTTCAACGAGGACTACGTAGATTCTGAGAACCTCTCTCTTGAATCTGAGAACATCGAAGACCCTGAATCACCAACGGCCCCACTAAAAAGGAAAGGAGACATCGCACACGACGTTCGACCGAATCCCAGATTCGCAGACCTTTTCAACAGCCCAGCCAGCGGTGCCCCAATCATCATCCAATTAATCAGCGAACCATGATCGTTCCGCCCCTGGAACTTCACAGTCAAGAAAAACTTCATCGCTGGACTTATCACACTAATTGGCCAAGTGAGACCAGGGACAAAGTGGACGCAGCGTGGGGAACTCTACATCTACCCTACTTCAAACAAACAAAAAAACCTTCTACTCCAGCAGACACAAGTCAACGAACATGTAATATCCTGCTCATTATGCAAATCGGAGCAAGAAGTTAAAGGTGTCATGTACAATGTGCCGCCGAACAACACGGAGGAAGAACTACTAGACCTTCTGTCCAGCCAAGGTGTCATCAAAGTAAAGAGATTCTCAAATCTCGGCCCGAACGACGCCACGAATATCTTACCCATGGTAACACTATTCTTTAATACCAAAACTCTACCACGGGAAGTCACCATCGCTCACGAAATATTCACCGTCAAAAAATACATCCCAAGACCATCGCTCTGCCGGAAGTGCTGGTCTTTTGGCCACCCAGAAGAAGTATGTTCAGTACCACCAGTTTGCAGAAAATGCGCCAGCACACATGAAGAAGACGCCCAGTGCAAATCCCCCAAAAAATGTCCAACATGCTCAAAAAGTGACCACGCAGCCGGAACAGCAGCCTGCCCCATCTTCGCAAACAAACAAAAAGTCATCAAGTTCGCGTATGAAAACAACATGTCAGTTACGGAAGCCGGCAGACTCCACTCCGGCCCCACGCCCGTGTCAAGCAGACGGCCACCGGCCTACCAACACACCACCGAAGACGCGTCAATCCGACAGGAAATCGACAGCCTCAAAAAGAAAATCGAAGAAATGCAGAAAACTCGGGTTTGCGGGTTGCGATCAACTTGAATCAAAGGATAACCTGACTGTTCGGTCCACGTCTTCATAATCCGGCCAACATGTTTGCGAGGAGAAAGAGTGCATGCTCGGCGGGACTCTTGGGTGAGAATCGCCCAAAAGTCTGTACTGTTGGCGGCTTTAAATTGACTAGGAAAGTAAATTAAATCGCTTCACTAAAAAGGTAAAGGGCCATTTCATATTAAAATAACTCACAACTGATTAAAGTAGCGGTGAAGTCCATTCTTGAACGCTTCGTCCCCAACAAATGATTTAACCATTCTAAAAATCACTGAAGCTATAATACCCAAAATGGAAAAAACTTACAGAATGTAAACAAGCGCTAAATTAATTGCTCTAAAAGGTAACCTTTAGCGTAGGCGAAGCCATCAAATTTATGTTCGATGGTTGGAAGGAGTTCAACTGGGTAGTTCAGAGGTATGGATATATTCAGGGTATCGTGAAACAGCGCTTGTTGGAAGAACAGAACCGTAATGACATCCACTCCCAATTCAGGGGCAATCTAATTAATTTTTTTAAATGTTAATAATGACTGAACAATAATTATATTGATAAAGAACAAACCTCATTGAGAACAATATTTTCGAATAGCGTGGCAAGTCCTTCATTGAACCAGATATCTGACCTGAAATTCAAGTAGTAATTAGTTTAATCGAGCATAGAATGGTAATATTAGAAAATCAAATTACCACCAACGAGACGTTACTAGGTTACCAAACCACTGATGAGCAATTTCATGAACAATAGTTATGGCAAAAATGGCTTTTTCCATTGGATCATTTGCGTCACTTTCTTGAAGGAGAGTAGATTCACTAAAAACGTTGGTTAAAAAGAAAACTCGTTGAACAAATAATTTAAATTTCACAAATAAAGAACTCATCATCACTCACCTTTGTACAATTAATCCCCAGTTTTCCATAGCACGGGCCAAATCGTACCCTGGGAGAGACACCATATCTAGCTTGGGAAGTGTAGAGGAGAGTGGGGGCAATTGAGACACAGGGTAATTGAAACAAAAATTGTTTCTCTCGCCGTATAAGAGGAATTTTCTTGAAAAAATTAGGGTTAATAGAATGAGGGGGTTTACAAGTTTAGAAAAATTTACGAGTTTTTGTATTCAAAACTTTTTAAGATATCTTGAAAAAACTGTTTTTTGTTCTCCGTCTGTTAAATTTGCGTTTTCAATTTTTTTGTTTTAACCCCTAAAACGCTACGCTTTAGTAATAAAATTAGTTTCAGATGATTTGCAATTCATTTTTCTACAATTTAATGTCATTTAATTTTTCCCTGCATTCTTAAATAATTTTAAATAATTAAATGTAACGTTGACCCTATTGCAGGGCAATTGAAACACTTTGTTTATATTCCCTGTCTGCGAGTGGTTGCATTTTTTTTGCAAATATTTGACGTAATTCATTTAAACAAATGTAAATCATCATGTTAACACAACTATAATACTTGTATTCGCTGTTTGGGATTTATTAAAAAAAGCATGTTGTTTAATGGTTTTTTTTTTTATTTAATTATTTAAATATTTTAAACTAAATTACGATCTACTTTAAGCATATTTTAAAAATCTGTAAATCGCATTGTACCTAATGGTAAAATTTGATCACACTAGCAGTTGTGGCTGCTGAGATATCGTGATTTTCACTTTATGTGGGTATGAAGAAGCTTCCTTATGGGAAAACCCACGTTGCAATTGCGTCGACACACCGTTTCAATTGCCCTGCTTCCATGGCAATTGAAACACTCGAAGCGACCTCAGTTTTTTACAATTTACTACGATTATAATTAATCTTTTCTCATTAAAAAAAATATCGTTTAGTAGCTGAGATAATAGGCTACAATTCTATATAATTTTTATATTAAATTTTTCAGTTTTTTTTTCAAGAAATACAAAAAACCAAAAAGGGTATCAATTACCCCCACTCTCTCCTATATGGAATCCCGAAGTGTATATGGAATCCAGAAGTAATCTTCAAGCGTCTTCATGATTGTGGGCACCAAACGGTATGCCAAATCGAGTTGGCTAAATTTCTGTTTCTCAGTCCACAGCCTGATGGTAATATTTCGGCCATTGATCGACAAGTAGCTGGTCTCCAAGTACTCGAGTTCCGAAATTACGCAAGCCAGCAAATAGGTAGACATAACCGGTGTCTTTTCAAACGTGGTCCAAACCCAGTCGTCAACAGTTTTCCTGCGTGTAAAAAATGTCGTGAACATTCATATTGTTTCACTATGTCGTCTCTTTTTCTTTTAACTTACAAAGATGTTGACGAATTTGAAGGCATATTGGAGATGGCTCTAAGTTTGGAATCATGACCAAGTGTTAGCTCGATGGTCGCTTTGAATGCGGGTTCGTCGAAACAAGGGAATACTTTACGAGCTAATGAAACATGTGAAAACATAAAAGATGATGTTTACCACAAAAGATGGAAGATAAAAAATACAGTATATATATAAATATAGGAATTCTGATAGATCCGAATACAAGAAAAACACAAAGCTAATATGTAGGGCAGTGGAATAGTAAGCTATTCATAGGACTTCCTCTACAAATTTACTATGCTAGTCAATGAGATCACCATGGGTAGCTTCCAGCTGGGTTGATCCAATCCATCTGATGAGTAAATAATGATACCCCAACAATTCAACATGTAAGAAAAAGAAAGGCGTACAATTTCCTGCGCAATTTTCGAAGTTCTTGTTTTCTCAAATTAACGTACCTTTGGCGGCAGCAGTTATGATCTTCTTGCTTCTTCTGGACACGGAAGAAACCAATGTTGTCACCGTCATTTATCTCCGCCAAGTAAAGAATGCCTATGCGATAGAATGCACCGACGATCAGTTCCTCTTTCAGTATAATTATCATCTGCTCACTATCTTCATCCAGGTGAACAGATTGGGCAATGTCTTTGTCGTCTCGACTCTTTGGCTTGTCATCGCTCAACAAATCCAGGGCATCAAGTACGCCGGAGAAGCACATCCTCTCCACGAGCATTCGAGATACTTCGTTGTCGATCACTTCACTATCGGCATAAACAACCGATTCCACCGGAAGTACTTGTCCGTGGAGAACTATCGCATTGGTGGGTGAGTTGACTGTCACATCGATCCAAACATGACCACACAGTCGAGGATTTTCTTCAATAACGGGCAGAAGAGTCAGCTGGTAATGAATTGGAGATATCGCATCAGGAAGTCTAAAAGGACTTTGGTTTTCCCCGTCACCGTGAGCCGTTTTCGTAACGACTATTTTCGCAAAATAAACAGCAATTAGTAAAACTTTCCACGTCGACTGCGACCAAGCAAAGCTCATTTTCAAACACAGCACGTTGTTACCACAAACGAAAGTTTAGTGCAGGTAATGCAATTGAATACGTGTGAAACAGACTAACAACTTGTTAAGGGCAGCTAAAAATACGCAATAATTTTACAATGCTTGTGATCAGCATCAACGCCGTGCACCGACTGATGGTTACCATTTTCTCCCTTCAAACGAGGTACTGGCCGACAGAATAGAATACCTGCAGGGCCTCCATCTCTAAGTTTACTTTGGTAACCGCATTGTACGGAGCTGCAAGAGGGCCTCCTGCTTTTACTAATTGTACCACATTGGTTATCGAGAACAGGATATTTATGTACATACACAATAAAGCTAAAGCTACCATAGGGAAAGATAAAAATGACACTAATCGGCAGTAGCAGACGAATCACTGCCAGCGTGTAGGTTACATTATTCACATGTGGCTTATCGATCTCGTTGGACTATGGTTATGACCATTGCTTAAGGCAAAGAGAAATCAATCTCATTTTGGCTTACCTGTTCAAAGCGTGCCTGCTTTCCTGCCTTACTTTTCACCTTTAACATCTTAGCCATCAGTCTCGTAACTGGATTACATGCTGTGCGTTCACGTCTTACGAAAAGGTCGACTGCTTGAATTGCAAATCGTGTAAAGCGAGGTTGCAAAAATTCCTACAATTCTCCTAATATAGAATTATTGAAAATAAAAAAACAAAAGAAAAGTCTCACTACAATGCATTATACAACAAAAATGTGAATTCCAATTTTGTTAGTCAAAGCAGGTGCCCGTGAAAGGATGACTTGCATTTAGTCCATTCGTAATGATATCAATCAGGTTTGGCGGCTTTGAACACTGTTTGGTAAATTGGCTGACTAACTTTCCTTGTCCTGTTACTTTACATCATACAGGTTTGATGTTCATTTTGAACGCGACTGCGTGAAAAAATCAATGTATCATCATTAATATGGGAACGCTAACTAACTGAATTTTTGTTGAAAATCAATAATTTACCAGGATCAGTCCTGCTCTTGCTGCCACCCATTGTGTGACGACCCATACGTAAAATAAAACTGTGTCCTAGATTTCGATGTGTTCGCCGCGTTTTAAACCCAGTCAAAGCAATTCAGTAGCTACTTGATCAGTGTTTTTGCGATCAATAGGTAAGTTTAAAATAGGATGGTATTAACATCTAAGAACTAAAAAAACAGAATGAAAATAATCTTTATCAACAATGCCTTTGTGGAAGGTTTTCCTCGTGTTTTGATGGAGGAAAACGGTCGATAACCAAACTTATTGGCAGCTCTTTACAGCTACTGACCATCGTTGCGCTCAGAAGTGGAACATCGTTGATGTACGATAACTTTATTCTTCGTCAGCAGTTCTTCAAATATATTTTTTATAGAAAGATAACAATACGGATTCATGTTTTTGTTGCTTTTTTTTCTACACCACTGTAAGTCGTTACGGAGAGACACTTAAAGAAAATCAATAAAAGAAGTAATAAATTGTAAAATGAAATTACGTATATAAGAATACCTTGAAAGCGAACTTAATGTCCTGGTGCCATTGGAGATCAACTGTGGAAATTTGACTTTGATTGCTTTTTTAGAGCTGGGGTATTGTAGTTCCGCGAAACACGATTCTCCACGTTGACGACAAATGTTTTTTTTTTTGTTTATAAGAAATGAAAAATATTGATGAGAGTGGCGGTTTTCGGGTGGCAAACAACGTGCACGAGTGTGTTGCTAGATTTTCATTCGTTAGTGCCAAACACGAATATTTTGTCATATGAAAAAGTTTCTGGGCTTGTTTCCAACTGTCTGCCAATTGGCTTTTCATTACCCATCCAAGTCGAAAAACCTTTGATCAGTAACGATTTGTTACAAATCATCCCAATAGCCTGTGGAACGTACTTTAAGGGGTGATAGAAGCCCAACTTATTCGCTCCGCGGTGGAATGGCGTTCACCTGTACATTCAACTCCAAACTCTGAAATCATTTAGTGTACTTGTAAGTTTTATCGTGAAACGGGGTAATATGGTACATTTAGCCACAGAAAACAACTTAGCAATTAATGTTTAACGTTTCGGACTCGAATAAGGTATTGGCCAAAACTCTGTACAGTACGTAGGGGAGAGTGGGGGTAATTGATTCACTTTTTGGTTTTTTGTATTTCTTGAAAAAAAAACTGAAAAATTTAATAAAAAAATTATATAGAATTGTAGCTTATTATCTCAGCTACTAAAGGATATTTTTTTTTATGAGAAAAGATTAATTTTAATAGAAGTAAATTGTAAAAAACTGAGGTCGCTTCGAGTGTTTCAATTGCCATGGTAGCAGGGCAATTGAAACGGTGTGTCGATGTAATTGCAACGTGGGTTTTCCCATAAGGAAGCTTCTTCATACCCACATAAAATGAAAATCACGATATCTCAGCAGCCACAACTGCTAGTGTGATCGAATTTTACCATTAGGTACAATGCGATATACAGATTTTGAAAATATACTTAAAGTAGATCGTAATTTAGTTTAAAATATTTAAATAATTAAATTAAAAAAAAAACCATTAAACAACATGCTTTTTAAAATAAATCCAAAACAGGGAATACAAGTATTGTAGTTGTGTTAACATGATGATTTACATTTGTTTAAATGAATTACGTCAAATACTTGCAAAAAAAATGCAACCAGGGAATATAAACAAAGTGTTTCAATTGCCCTGCAATAGGGTCATCGTTACATTTAATTATTTAAAATTATTTAAGAGTGCAGGGAAAAATTAAATGGCATTAAATTGTAGAAAAATGAATTGCAAATCATCTGAAACTAGTTTTATTACAAAAATGTAGCGTTTTAGGGGTTAAAACAAAAAAATTGAAAACGCAAATTTAACAGACGGAGAACAAAAAACAGTTTTTTCGGGATATCTTAAAAATTATTTAATAAAAAAACTCGTAAATTTTTCTAAATTTGTAAACCCCCTCATTCTATTAACCCTAATTTTTTCAAGAAAATTCCTCTTATACGGCGAGAGAAACAATTTTTGTTTCAATTACCCTGTGTCTCAATTACCCCCACTCTCCTCTACTGTTCCCAGTGATGCTATATCACACAAAACAGGGCTATGAAAATGGCGGGAGGTGGGGTCATGTCTCATCGATGTATTTCTTTGTCCCAAATTAACTGCCAATGCAAAAGTTGCTAAGGCTGCTCTTCTTTAGCTAAATATTGCTGTTGTCATTTACGATTTACCCATACCAGAGTCATAGAACCCGGTATGGGGTTCTATGACTCTGCTGTGGGCTATTTTCATGGAAAAATAAAAAATACACCATTAAATGCAGCTTTAAAAGGCAATTGTAATCATTTAATTTTTTCTTTATAAAACGTATCATTTAAGAAGATATTGCGATTTTAATTTTGGTAGGAGGGGGAATTGGGCGGGCCGCCGGTGCCATCTATCAACCAAAAATCGCAAGTTCTTGCTGATTGACAACTGAACTCGAAATTGTCGGGTGCCATCTGTCAACTAAAATCGCATGATCTTGCTGATTGACAACTGAACTTGAAATTGTAGAAAGAAAACAAGCAATGAGTTAGGATTTTTTGCTCCCAGATGGCACCGGCGGACCGCCCAATTTCCCGATTTTCTGATACACAATAATTAATATCTCTTTAAGGGTTAATTTTCAATATAGGGACATTTGGTAAGTCAATAATTATTTTTTTAAACTGAATTTAATAGAAAATAAAAAAAAATTACATGGGTGGCATAGGAAATATCCAACAGTCCCGTCCTTAACAATAGAGTAGTCCATGCTACATCCCAGTGGGACTATCCCGGATTCCCGGCCCTCTGATTGGCTCTCTCAACCCTTATACTCTTCCATGTATTTCTGCTTTCCGCTCCCACATTTTCCTGATACACAACAGCGTGGTTTTCCGTGGGAGTGGAGTTCGCGCTTTGATTTGTTTGTTTCTTTGTGTATTTATAATATTTACATTTATTTGCTGTCTGTTAAGTTTTACAAATACAATATTTTTACTTATATTAATTGTTTTTTTCATTTTATATAATAGATTGAATTAAGTACCGGTGTATTTTCTTACATTAGTGTAAATTGGGCTATAGGCACTTGGGTTGGCGGTTCCAAAACCCGATCAGGTAATGATCGGGAAAACTATAATTCTAAGAATTTTTAAAAATGATAGGAATGGATATATCTTGATAAGATCTGTCCATTATTACAAGAACATTGCTTTTAAAATTTCTTATTGGAAGAGTTACCCGATTTGCCATTTTTCAGGTAGGTCGGTGTGGTTTAGCGGGTATCCAGTTACCCCCCCACCCACCCCAATAATAAGAAAAATTTCAATAATTTATTGCGGGAAAACTATAAGACCTAAATTAATAAGCTTTACAGAAATGGATAGCCCTTACTAAGAGCTATCCACTTCTGTAAAGTTTATTTTAAAAAAATGAAAACAATATTTTTTTTGAAATCTGAATTTATTAATGACATTGCTGACATTGTCGAACGAGTTTGATATTACGTCGAAAGTGAATCATTCCATATGTGAAAAGTGACTGTCATACGCTTGAATTTCTCATGTGATAGTTGTAACTCATTATCAATCACTTCGTCGATTCTAGTTTTTAGTTTATCCTTTAACTCCTTTGTGTCCGTTTTTTTGTTAAACTTGATTTCTGTGCGTTCTTGTCTAGTGTTGGAGGTAGGCCTATCCTCTGTCTCGGTTATGCTAAGATCGGTATGAATACTGGGTGCCAAGTTGGTGCATGGGGCGCACGGGGCGCCCGGGGAACAAGTAGGGCGCCAGAATGTATACCGAAATAGCAATAAACGCCAGAACAAGGGCGAGAACTACTACCCCGACAGTACTGGGATTATCCCAGTCAAAGCCACTACATTTTAGGCCACCCGGCCCATGCACATTTTAGTGCATTCGGCTCTACTTCAGTAATCCTGTAAACACAAGACCACTGGTAGAAGTAAGTTTAGACCAATAATTCCGGCTATTTGGAAAAGTGTCATTATTTCAGACATTGTTCCATTATATTCAAATATTGGATCCGCCACCGTTTATATTCATTGCCGTAGCTCAAACCACGATGAGTGAAATTCACACATTGCCGTCTAGTTATTCATATGTAAGTTAACCGATTTCCGTCTTTATTTTTTCATGAACCTATTCCCCTTTTTTTTTGCTATAAAGTTCATTTGTTACAAAAGTCGTTTTCACTTCACAACTATTATCGTTAATTTGAAAAATGAACAAATTTCCGTGCTTGCTTTGCCATTTTTTTATTCCGTAGCTCGATCCCCTCTTCAGTGGATCAGCCTTGAACGCATCTCCCCCCTTTAGCGGATCAGCCTTGAACGCGTCTCCCCTCTCTACCGATGCCAAAGCCCATTGCTTGGGTGAAGTAGGAAATGAACATATTTTATGAAATAACTCTTACGGATTTATTTCAAACAACAGAATTTTCTTCCCCTTTATCCTTTTTATACCCCCCGCGAACTCTAGCAAACCAGCTGTTGCTGGAAAACCGCAAAGCGAACCCATATAAATTTTTTAAAAATATTGTATTTAACATATCTTTATATTAAAAAGTGAACTATGTGGCTAAAAATATTTCAAAAAATAAAAAAAATAAATTATTGTAAAAATTTTATTTCCTACTTAACAGAATTGAAAATACGATCATATTCCCTATCTCTCCCATGTAAAGTCGGCCTACTCTGGCAACTAGCGCCACCCAACGTCCTGAAATCGGGCCCAACCGGGAAGGGTCCAGTGGAGGTACCTTCTAACCTATTATACCATGTTTATTAGTGTCTCTACATTCAGTAAAAGTAAAGTAAAAACCAAAGTTACTTTGGTCTGGTAAAAGGTAAAATAGACTTTATCCAGGCATTTTTACTTATCTACCAAACTTCACTTTCTATAGGGCCACACACTTTATGGTGTTAAACTCGTGTGAGTTTTAGGAATGGCATCTGGACTTACAGATGCGCTAGAAAAATTGGCTTTGAAAGCAGAACAATCTGAAAATGAACAAGGAACATCACTCAGCAAGTATTTTGGGCAACCTGGTAACACTGATGATATTTTTGACTCTATTGTCAAGCCTTCAAGATTAGCCGATGAAGAACCAAAAATAAACTTTTTTAAAAGCCCAAACTCAACACCCTCGAAAGAAGATGTTCCTCAGAATTATCCACCTACATTTGCATTCAAGAAAGGCGAGAAAGAATCAGAACCCAAGATTTTTTCTTATTTTTCTCAGCCAACAACCGCTACTGGTGAATTGAAAAAAAATAATGATGCAACAGAATTCTTTGATCAGATGTCCCAGCTGGCATCAAAATCACATGAACCTATTGAGATCACCGGCTCAGGTTTTCGACTCTCGTCGGAGGATATTAACCTCTCAAAGGCGTCTTCGCAAATCGTACCCGTTACCGAAAGCACTACTATTCCATCTCCTCAGAATAGTGAGGCAAGCGTTTCGACAGACCCAGAACACTCATCTCAAGTGTCTTCAAGTTCAGCTGCCAATTTAGTAAACAGTGGTTACAATGTTTCATCAGTCGGAACGAGACGTGTATTCACACCTCAACCAGTTGTTAATAATTTAATTAACGAAACTGATCAAACAATGAAAACCTTGAGCGATTCGCAAGAACGTGCTTCTAACTGGTGGATTCCAAAGGAGGCAGTTCGGCTTTGGCTTCAGTCACCTCGAGCAAATCTTTCAGAAGCTTTCCACCCAAGCTATCCGGGTCTACTTAACAGTATTGAATTGGTATAAAAGAATGCATTGTAAACAAATATATATCCAAAATTCCGTGACTATTTTTGCATCCTTTTCCAGACTGATCCAATGAAAGATCTGCTTCGGCATTATGATGGCGAAGCAGCTGCAGCTGAAAGACAAACACTATCAGCCGACCTGGTCACACAAGACACTCAGGGCATACGGGATTTAATTAAGGTACTGTTAGAGGAGCTAGGAATCAGATTGACATGCCCAACGGTTTATGTTTTATTTTTTTGCGATACCATTTTGTAGGTGGGATGTTACAGGGCGGCAGCAAACTTATGTGGTCGATTATTAACAGCTTGTGGACAAGGGTATGGTAAAACGGGCCAGCAATCCAAGCACACGCCTCACAGTCTACATGTAAGTCTCACGTTGCCTTCAACTATAAAACCGTGTTAAAGACGTAACGATTTTTCGTATCCATAGTTGTGGATGACGCGCCTTGCTCTGCTGAAAAAATCCAATCTAGTTGAAATGGCAGTCAACGAACTGACTGCGTTTGGTGACCTAGACTCTCCTGAGTTCTACTACGAATATTATCCGGAGCTAAATGACCAGAAAAAGAGTGGAACTATGGTACCTTTCACATTTCGTCTACTAGCGGCCGAGCTTCCGGCTCACCACAATCGCGTCAACGAGGCTCATATGAAGCTCTGTCATTTGTTGTCAACTGTCCGACGAATCGTCCGAGACATTGACAAATTTGCCGCTTCGGACAAGATGAACGAAGATGAACGACGTGAAGCTGCCAATCTGTGGTTTGACAGAGAGACTGCGGTCATTCAATCATTGATTAGTTGTTCACTAATGAAGAAGGTAGCCATTCATAATTTTAGGAGTTTGTACCAATCAACATGTTTCCTTTACTAGGACTTCCATAACGTGGTTCGACTGTTTCACAAGCAACTGCATCGGCCTGGTCATACTCCAAATCCTGCGCTTTATTCAGCGTTAGGTCGAGTTTATCTGCAAATAGGAGACATACCACTCGCTCAGCAAGCGTTTAATTGCGCAGTAGATTTGCGAGATGTCAGTAAACCAAGTGACGCTATAGCATCCTTAACTGATGCGGGATTAGTGGCCATCGCCCAGAACGCTTTCGTTGATGCCCTCGGATACTTCCAACAAGCATTGGCTCTTCAACCAGACAATCCAGTGGTAAAATTGCATGGAAAATAGAACGTAACAAGTCATCTACCTTCAAAGGAGCGACATACAGCTATTACTGAAATTGATTTTGTTTTTTATTTTATCAATTTGTAAACAGCTAGTCAACAACACAGCAGTATGTTTGCTGTACGTGGGTCGCATGCGTGACGGGATGCTCTTGCTAGAGGAGAACCTAGGAACCAAGCCTGAGATGATGATCCGTAATGACACCGTCCTGAATGTCTGCACACTGTACGAGCTGGAGAGCTCATTGACGGTGCAGCGCAAGTTGGGCATGCTCCGGCTGGCCTCTAAGTGGAAAAACGACGACCTGAACGTCGCGTCTTTCAAACTTCAAATCCAATAAATAGAGAAGATAACGAGTTATTTTAAGTTGTCCACTGGCATTTTTTTTTTCTTCTTCGTTTTTAAATCTCTGTATGCATTTTGTTTTTTCTACTTGGTGTGGAATTTTATATTGTTCCTATTTAAGGTTTCAAATAGTTCTTTTTCCCCCGTCAATTTCCGACGTACTAAATGTGATCTGCCTTAATCTTCTGTATTCCGAAATTTATTTTCGTTATCGCTGTTCTGAAAATTGGACGCAGTTTGGTCTACATTGCAAATTCTTTTTTGTTCCCGTTCTGGCTGCAGTAAAGGCTTTGCGTTTGTTACTTTGATGGGAAAGAAAAACTGCCTAAACTATGGTTGATAAAAGGCAAACGCGTTGGGAATTCTGTTTTGCCTATCTTGTTGTTATCAGCTTTTCGAAGAGGAAAAAAAAGGGGGGAGGGATTCATGGGAAAAATCGCAAGCAAGTACTTTCTCTACTTAGATTACCCGCGCAACTTTAGCGCAAATCGGCGAATTTCCAGTAATCTCTGTAATTAGGAATTATGGAGATCCTTTGGGCAATTTCACGTCATGAACATGACCTGTCTCAGTTTCTTGCTATCTTGCAAATACTGAGGGCGGACGATGGCAACTTTTGACGACGTACTTTTATTACGCACAGATTTTCATTTGGCTCTTCAATGTGAGGGTCTGCTGATTTCGCAAGGGCGTGGCCCTCTAGCATCAGAATCCGTTCAGAGCAAGATTTTGCCGGCTGCTTCCGTCTTTGCGCTATCAAAAATCAAAAGTCTGAATCGTTAGGAACTGGAAACGACAAAGGTATTCGGTGTTTTCATCTACAGAGGAAAGATGAGGTAGCAGAAACACTTCGGAGCGGACGAGATGTTTCAATTTCTGGAATCGCATTTCAGTCTTGCCATTGTGACTGATCGATGCTTGAAACCGAGCAAAATGCTTGTAGGAATTCCAAAACAAACGTCAACAGGGAAAAGCGACTCACATTCTTTGCCGGCAGGTTGGTCGAAAGCCGTTTGATTTGATGCAAAGGAAATTACAAATGTATGAAACACAGCAAAGAGCTCAGAAGACCTTATTTCCAATAGAATCGGGAATAGCTTAGATCAATTGCGAAGGGCATTACGAAGAGACTCATCTGCAAAGCGGATTGAATAAACAGTATGAGTTGCTGGGAGGTCAAATAACGGAAAGAGTTGGACTTGCGTACGTTTACAAGACAGTAAATTAGATCTCTTGAACAGGAATGTTCATCTGACGTATGAAACTCAACTTGTTAAAAGGCAAAAAACTAAAAAAATCGTTGTTCATTAAACATCAACTTGAAAAAAAATAAATCTAATGTTTTGTTATCGTTTCAAAGAGTTATTGGTGCCGCTCAAAGTGCGTACCGCTTTTATTGGCAATGTCCTGAAAAATAACAAACTAATCGGAGATGGTTGCATAGGTACAGGCGCTGGCACGATAAATTGAATAAAAACCTTAATGCCATGTTAATATTATGCGCACCGGTTAATGGTGTCTTTTCTTTTCAATGCGATGTTTACGTGACCCGTAGGTCTCCCCGCGCTCAAGAAGACGTGAAAAATATACAGGGCTTAAAAGCGTATACCTCCGAACCCAGGTACCCACGTACGCGAAGAGTGGGACAACGTTCAAGAGCGTACAATGGATATAACGATGTCCAAGTTGGCCAGCTGCCGTCCCAACGGCATCGAAAGAAAAGAGAAGAAAAAAAAAAATGAAACTTATTCTCCAAAGGGAGTATAAGCAACTGAACCCCGAATGGAGCATGTAGGTTGTTAATACGTTTTGCATACAGGGGGGTATTTTGCATTTTCGTCAAAAGCTCATTCATTCGTTTTCCAAGTAACAACTTCTTGCTTTCACAAAGGAAACATTATTTTTTAGTCATGTTTTGTTTATTATTATTTATTTTTTCTTATCTTTTTGGTGTTTCTTTTTAGATTGCAGCCAGTGCACGCTTGTTGTCTCTGTAGTGGTTCTAAGAATTATGCAAAGAGCAGCATCAATAGCAGCATAACATAGAGCCCCACTTGAGATCTGTTCTTGAATGGTTCAGTTGTGCACCGGCGAAAACAGAAGGGGACAGCGGATCATCAACACATATAGATAGCACATGATGACGCAGAAGCGCCACAAATTTAGTGTTGTATGAACGTCACAGTGAGAAAACAAAAATGGACTGCCAATATTTTCCCCGACGAAACAGAAAAGTCCTATTTTAAAAACCTGCTGCTCCATCAGTATATTGGCATAGCCTGCGCGTACTGGGTTCAACAGATATTCCATCCATCATGGCCCCATTCATGTCGTCCCAGTTTGTCTAGTACCAACAGGACATTTATCGTTTGAAAAACATTAGGACTCACATGTTTCCAGTAACCATAAAAAAAAAAATTTATAATAATAATAAGAAGAAGAGTAATCGACTGCCAGTGTACATAATCTTTAAAAAAGAATACTTTTCGTGAGGTGGATGTATGGCTATGGGGGGTCAAAACCAACTTGTTTTCTGGCAAAAGGTTGCGGTTCCCATATTCGGCTCAAAAGCTTCATCACGATAAGACAAAAAATTAAGTCTGTCTTCGAACAGGGAACGTGGATTTACTACTACATCACCTAAAAAAAACTAGCGACGCTAGTTCCCTGTAAATGATATTAGGTTTATGCCTAAAGCCATGCGATTTCGTTCAATCGCTGAAATCTGTTCTAAATGTGTGCTAAATTACTTGTATTACTCTACGATTGGAGATACACCAACATTTCGAATTTTTTTTAAGCCCTGGCTTTAACAGTAGCCCTTGGATTACGTGACGTTTCCATTTGTAGGTGACAATATTTCACCGATTTTTTTTTTTTACGATAATGACCTAGCCCAACGCTGATGGCTAGTGCTGCACATGTTGCAGTGGATTTGTGGGCTTTTCATTGGCTGGCTTTGACAGTACCGACACAGCTGACTGCTTTTAAAGTTTGTCTCTGATGTGCAAAGGCGGTCGCATATACACAGCTGGATTACAGCCCCCCTCTGTCAGTCTCTTTGTTTGTGTATTTAGAGAAAGGGAAACGAAGCTCATCTTCGTGCTCGTGTGTATTATCTTTGCCGTTTGAACTTTACCTCTTACTGTCTCTCGCAAGCCTGGGCTTTTAGTCCGTGCCTATGTTTTGGTGTTTGCGTGTGGAGCGTGATTGATTACGTGCGGCTGGTGGCGACTGCTGTTCAAAACGCACAGAGTAGCCTACCACGGCATACACGTATTTCCAGCTCCAAGATCACAAGCTTCCAGTCAATGCATCTGACAGCCCTGTCGCGGTGGTTTTTCTAATGAGAACTAGCCCTTTTCCATACGTTTTGTCGTATAGTTAATTTATTCTTGGCCTATGCCTTTCTATCTTTGTCTTTGTCTCCCATTCCATTTCCGTAACTCGCAGCATTAGGAATTCGACGAAATGACATCAATCAAAGATTGGGGTTTGAAAAAAGAAGAAGAAGAAAAAAAAAGAGGAGGATGCATCCATGTAACGTATAGGAAGTTGACGACGGCGGTAGAGACACATGTTTTTGAGGAGGAGTTGAACTCCACTAGTGGGCGACATATAGACGTCATAGTTGTAGCAGCTCATTAACAAACTTTGTAGGATCGATTCAAGTTTTTTTTTTTTTTTACTATGGCCTAGGTGTGTCGTTTGGCACGTACACCTCTCGGATAACCTAGGTGCATTCAAGTTCGTATACGCCTACGTCCTCGTAGCACAGGTAGCCTAGGTTGTGATGAACTAGCACGTGTTTTAATTAATCAATAAAATGATGGTTCGTAATGCTGTTAAATATTCACATCATTCGTTAGACCTACGTCGATTTTGAGGAACCAAAATGTCAACGACATCAAAACATGTCTAGCCAACATTCAGTTACGGAAAATAACAAATTAAAACAAAATGAAAATGAAATAAAGTCTGGCTGAGATCTGCCGTATACAACTGGTAGAATGCAGTGAACACTTTCCTTGTTGCTATGACATTTAAGGCTGAGTCAAATGTCCGTTATAATCTAAAAAACTGTCTGCATATATGTAGTCTACATACTATATAAATTTTTTTCTAATAAAACTAGAATTAATATGAAGCAATATCTTCGCTCCAACGAGGACTTATTATAATAGGCATATAATGAAGACTGTCTTTAGCACATAGGAAACATAGAGAGGCAAAGAGGGAAAAATAGACAACGACGACGGGCGGGGAAATCGTGCAATTTTGAATGCTGCTGCTGCCTTTGATAATGATGGGTTTGCTTCTGGCTTTTGTTGCATGTGCGTGTGTCTATGGATGCGCTTCTGTTCTCTGTGTGTGCAAAACTTTATTGGTCACCGGCGGGCACGGCAGATTTAGGACATGTTTCTCCCCTCATTACTGCGCCATCATCAAGCACGCGGCTGGCACCACGCAACATCTCGTCAGAGTTTTGGCCTCCCCCAAATGGCGTCGAGGAATTGAGCAGCACGAACCGAGAAAGGAAGAACGGGAGAGGGAAAGTCTTCAAAACGAGTAGAAAAAAAAAAGAGGAAATAAAAAGAAAAACAAAACAAGAATAATGGGAGAACCACAAGTATGGTGGTGCACAATTCTCTGCATAGTGACACGCTCTTAGATTTCAAGGTGCACCTTTGTGCTTCGCTCACACGACTATACCACTGAACTTTGACTCTTGGACAAGAAAATTCTATTTTCGGTCATCTCTTTCTATCACTTAACGTTGCGTATTACATGTTGGCTCTATTTCATTTGAATCTCTTTGTGATTTAAGCATTCAAGTGCGTCATAGGTACTTTAGCGTACATTGACGATCATAAAAGAAGAAGACATCAAGAATCTTGAAATATAAATAGCAGAGCGCGCGTATCACAAAATACAGTCATTTCATTTGACTGTATACAACAGTTTGAGGGCGCAGTGGGGATCGTGAACGACGTGAACAAGTCCCGTGGGTGTATCTGGAGTGAAAGCACTTGGCGGCCGTCTTGATCTGCAAAAGCTATATGGAGAGCACGTATATAAAGATATACCGCCAACGTCTCTTTACCCTGGGTCATCTTGACGGAGTCGGCCGCCTGTTTCTTTCACATCGCCAGGACCAACCCATTTTTTTGTTCCCCTATGTTCTTCGACCATCGCTTTACTTCATTGCCAACAGCTGACAGGTCGGAGTCCAGCGAAAAATTCCACTTTCGCTATGCAGCCCTTTTTGACGCAACGGTGCTATATACCTAAACCATACGAGTAGTATATACCTTGTTTTTGCTGAGAACAGCAAAGGGAACACAACAACAGTGGGTAGTATGCATAGACATATACACACACATAGGCTACGTGCAAGCATATATGAACACTGGTCGCAACGATACTCGTCCGCAGTCTCATTCGGGTCCCGAACGAAGATCGTGTTGCGCACATCTCTCTCCTAGTATAATACATTGCGCGCGCGCGCGTGCGGCCCTCCTTTTCCCGAGCACTGCTTGATTGGGAAATGATTAGTTATCTTGTTTGGCACAAGAAATAAGAAGAAGGAATTGGCAGGACTGAAATTGTTACGAGAAAAGTGGCCGGTTCGCATTATTTTCGGTTGAATATTTTTAGAAATTTGTGGCTGGTCTTACACAGTGTTTGTGCCCAGAGTCTCAGCTGTCGCCCTGCTAATCATTTCAGTTTTCAACTCCATTAACGTGAATTGGACATCCAGTTTTGAAAAGAGAAGCTCAAGGAAATCATACATATATTAGTCTACACACGGTAAGATCAAAAACCTCTAGACGGATTTTATTTCTTTATCTGCTGCCTTATACTTTGAAATGCAAAAGACGATGTTGATGCGTTCTTAATCCCCGTTTCAAATATTATTGATGATGCACGGCTAACCAGTTAAAGTGAAAGTAACATAACTTTTTTTGCGGGCTTATTTATTGAACGATAAAGCTTCCGTTTTTATCTGGTTTTGTCCGAATGCTTTAAAATGCGACTCCGTGCCTCGTTAAAGCGATGGTTAGAGCTAAGGAGAGACCGATCCTCTTGAAGTTTTGCATTTGAATGACGAACTATGAAAGAATAAAGTATACCTTCTAGGTGAAAGAATTAGCTCACGTAGTAAAGTTAAAGTAGAAGCCGTTTCGACCAACCCATCGGCCCTGGGTTGCTCCATTCCTGTAATCTATACACAACTTTAAAGATAAATTTTTACCGTTCCAGTGTTATTCGTTGAGCTATAGAAAACGTTTCGATCGAAACGCGTTGAATAAATCAATATTTTAGCGCAGAAATTAATGATTTTCCTGACGATGGTGTTCTTCATTATCAGGACGGTATCTAATCGCAATCTTTCAATCAGAAAAAGTCGACATTCGAAAGAAATGTTCAGATGATAGTCTATGTGCGTTTTGATTACATACTTGTTGGGTATAGTGCAGCTATAAATCTTATATAAGAAACGGGGCTTACATGTTATAAGATCATGAGTTATGGAGGTTAAAGCAACTCTCCGCCTTGTTCGGCCAGTTTTTGCCTAAAATGGGGCGAACGAGAAGAATGATGCCCTGGCAGCAGTTCACCGAGTTTGAAAAGTGGCAATCAACTAAAGACGCCGAGGGTGGGATTTGAAGAAGCCTATATATAAAGATCACAAGCCCCGTTTTCGTCATTATCACTCATCCCGCATCAACTTTCCGAGAAAACATTGCCAAAGTTGACGTTTGAATTCGGCGCTCGGGTATGGCTGATTGATTGCCTGTTTTTTTCTTTCCGGGTGCCTCACTTCGTGGCTTTCCTATTGGCATATGGTATATGGAAGTGATGCAATTTGTTTTTGGTTTTTTTTTTTTTTTTCTTTCTGTCTTGATATTAGCCCATTTACGGAGAAAAGGTTGGGTTGTTGGATAAGATGAAAAAAAAAGGTAAGGACAGGAAAAGTGAATAAGAATATAAGAAAGAGAGGAATAGGGCAAATATGCAAATGTTAAATCCTCCTCCCGGTGGGAGTGGAGTGCGTCAGATTAGTGAGTGGCGGCACGCGCGACGAGTACCGCGCGGCGCGCGTAAATTCTCGCCTACCCTTTGAAACTGATTTTTCCTAGCTATGACATTACACGTGATTCTTTTTTTATGGTAATCAATTATTTGTTTTGCTTTTTGTTTTTTCCCCCCTGTTTCAATTATAGTTTGCGTTTTCTTCGTCAAATTCATTTATTATGGTATATAGCCTTCACAAATGATGGCTAATGCTCCATTAATGAAGAATGATAAAGAAAACAAAGAAAAGAACCTCCCTGGATTTGAATATAATGCTGTGTTACAACACAAGCAATTGTTTTTAGATGCTTATTAACGTCATGTTCTCGTCACGAAGCTTATTGGCGATCGGTCGTATATATACGTGTGACCTTATAACCCAAAAATATAGAACATATGACTGATAAAGCTCTATATCCTGATGCAGCCCCCCCCCCCAAAACAAAAAAAAAACAAAAAAAAAATTAAGTAATTCAATCAGTGGGCTGCTTCTCGTCTTTGTCGTTTACTCTTTAATTTTGTTATTCTTGTGCTGTGCTCTTCTTGTTGTTAGTTGGATCTTTGCCAACATATCTCCTCTTCTTCTTTTATTTTTGTTTCGGTACTATATACGCTTCTGTCGTAAGCGCGTAGTCCATAATGAGCAACACTAGCAATAGTCTTTTACGTCTTCTCTTTTTTTTTATAGCTTAACTTGCATTGTTTGTGCCCAATGTTTCGATTAGACTGTGATTCACTGGGCAATCAAAAGAATGGCTTTCCCCGCCGTTGCCACGCTAAAACTTGTCCCAAATACGGGCGTGTTCCAGCATGTACAAGTTTTTCCTATTCAGTTTTATGGACTAAACCTTTTCTACTACTTATTTTACAAACCGTGACGCAAAATTTGTGTACATACAACACATAGCTTACAATTAGGCAGATGGGAAATCATTATTTCGGGGCAAATCAATGGTTGCGCCTGAGCGGAATGAGGCAAAATGGCCTTCTGCTATATAAATAATTCATTTCTATCCCGCGCCTAGATTTGTTATGTTACAAGCCAATAGCATTAAATAGGTCTACTAATGGATGAAATACGATCTTTAACCGTTGCTATGTTTTTTTGTTTTGTTTAAAGCGTGACTTGCCGTATTATCAGTATATACAGCTTGCTAAAATGCAACGCCACGGATTAGAGATTTAGAGGCCTGAATTCCCCTTTTTTTCCACCGCCAGATTGAGTAAAAGCGAAGTTGATTAAAGCTGCTGATAAGATTCCAAAGTTCAGTAAAACATTGAAGAAAAAAAAAACTCAGAAAATTGGAGATAATAGGGAAACACAACAAGCGGTTGGGAAAACAAACCGAAAAGAAACAAACAATAACACGAATGTGAAAAAAGGAAGAAATTAAATAAGGTTAAAGAATTCAAAAGCTGGGAACATATACGAGGAAGAAATATATTAAGATTTCTAACTGAATTCTGCCTTTAGCGTTGGGCCGTGTCATCATCAGGCAACAACAAAATATCCAACGCTTTTGGCAAGAGCCATTGGGTTTTCCACAAATGCTCACACCTTTTTTATTTTTCTTCAGATTTCTCAAAACGAGAAATCTGTGGCTTTGTGCAGCTTGTATTATATATTTGCCGTATACAACAAATATGCAATCACGGATAGCCTATACATCGTCAACGAAATAAAAAATGTAGAAGTGGGACAGCTTCAGCAGACTAATTAACCCGATCATATATGGCATTCTCCGTATTTTTAGCGGATGATGTCCGCATTACCACGATTGTTGTTGTTCATAACTTTAAGCAACTGCCTCACGTAGTTCATTCAGTTCTCAATCGGTGACTGTGTGTTTACTTTCTCTTCGGTTGACATAAGAAAATAAATTCTACGATCGTTTTCCAAGAAAAACATTCCGTGAAATAGGAGCCATCCACAAGAGCGAATTGAATCTAATGCCTCAAGGTTCTTTTCGTTGCGCTATTGATGCAATATAGGCAGCAGATTGGCAATCGTGATTGATTTTCATCACGAATCAAGACGAGAAAAAGCCAAGACTGTAGTACTGTACGCGCTGTATTTTTGTTTCCACTTCGAAGGAATAAAGGACCGTGAGATATTCTGAGAAAAGACAGCAATCAAGAGACGCATTTATACATGGCCTATACGATTCGTAGGCAAAAAAAAAAAAAACACGATAGAGAAGCCAAAAAAAGAATTTAAAAATAGGCTTTCAAGGGAAGCTTACACGTAGAAAAGACCTGCGAACGAAACAAGAGGTCGAAGAAATAACAATACTCGTTAACCATCATTATTCGCACACTATAGTCCTCCTATACAACTTGCTTCTTTTAATACTTTTCTTTGTTGTTCATTCACTATTTCCATTTTCTTTTAAAATTTTTGTTGCATATCTTACCTATCGATCGCTATTTTATTTCTATTTATACGACGTTTGGTTAGTCGTAGGTGTTAGATGGAATGAAAAAAAAAGCCTATAGCTTTTATTGTAGGATACAAAAACAACTATATACATAATAGAAATAACAAATAAAAAAAAAAGCATGTCACTTGTTTTTTTGGTCCATCGCCAAGAAACTTCATTCGATATGCAAATCTCTCGATAATATAAGCCAAATCAATCAATCACGCAAATACGTTAAGATATCGACATACCTGGGCTTAAAAAAAAGTATTTGAAAGTTCGCACTGTTCAAAAAATAGAAAAGAAACGAATGCAGCTATAAACGAACGTATATATATTCGTTTTCGTTTTTATATATACTAACAAGAAATAATAAAAAAAAAAATTGCGCACTGTATATATACCAAGCCAATAACGTAATCCACTCTGTATAACAGACTACATTTTCCACTTTGGCTTTTTGTGTTGAAGTGAATATATTCACGAGCCGGTTCGACTTTTCTTCATGTTCTATTCGAACTAGCCATTTATGCTGCGTCTCTATTCGATATCGACAGCAGCATATGATGGCCTGTATATATAATTTCCTCTTTCTTCTCTCTTTTCGGTCATCCTCTTATGTTATCAGGCTTTTCTTTTACGCTCTTTGCTCTCCTCGAGAAGAATGTATTTCTTGTGATGTGCATCTCTCACTGTATATACTGATGCTTCTTCGTATCAAAGTGCTTCATAATACTTTCCATCAGCTCTCAATTCGATATCAGTCGAGTCCGTGAAAGGAGAAGACAACTCGCCATCGACCCGTGTCCACTAAGAGACGGACGATGCGGATATGTGTGGAATATGATAGCCAACTATAGAGCGAGTGCGTCTATTCTCATTGTTGTCCCGGCCAAGTAAGAGGGGGCGAACAAAACAAAAGACAACTATAGACGAAACGGCCATATCACGCACGCAGGCAACCAAGCGTGAAAAAGAGCATCTATATAGCCTGTATATATACGAAATGCTGTTCATTTATTTTGTTTTTCTTATTCCCACCCTCTTTGATATTGTTGAATATTAGATGTTATAGCGGATGGCTGTGTAGCCTAAGCATTGGCACCATTCCAAAACTATATAGCGCAGGCTGGAGGCAAATGTATATAATAGCGTTTCGATCCTTTTCGTTTATGATCGAGAAGCGAACGGTTGGCGGCAATCGTGTAGGCCCGTGTCCATAGGCGAAGACTTTATAAGACACCTGCCGTAAAAGGGCATCGGTAGGCATCATAAAGATCGTTACAGGTCGCCATGACAGAGCCATTTGGCGTCTCGTTATGTTGCACGCCAACTGAAATGCTCGACGATGATGACAGTTTTTCCTCCCTTTTTTCCCCTTTAAAAATCGATTTTTTGTTTGTTTTGCATGTCCTGTTCCTCGGGCAATGGTAGTCCGATTCACTTTTATATAAGGATCACGATTTTATATTACATAGACTAATGTATTTATTTTTAAATATAGCAAAAACATTTGTCGGCGTTGAACAAAATCGAAATAGATTCAAATTCTATAAATGTATTGGCGAATGTCGTTTGCGTTTTGGTTGACAGCTATAAAAACCAGCTACGCATTTAAGAAATCGATGAGATTCGATTTGGACCACACCTGTGTGTTGTATATATTCTGTTCTTTATATCGATATAAAAACTAGGTGGCGTGGACGGCGCTAACGACCGGAAGCGCCACCGGCTGTTTTAGTTCCTAATTTGCGAGCCTGTCGAACTTAAAAAAAATAATATAATAATAATCCTGTATAGCCGTGCGCATGTCTTCTCATTTTTGAAAAATTATTATTAACGATGAACGCTGAGAAAACATTCAACTATGAAAAAAAAAATGGTGCATAAATTAGGACGGAGGGAAAAAACCCTGGAGGGCGGACTAGCAGACCGAAATAGCCGACACGCCGCCCTGCACGCCGCTAACAAGGTGGGCTGACGCTGATCTTGATGGAAATTTCAGATTCATCAAGCAATGTGATGAATGCCGACATCATTCACCACACGCACAACCACACGGAGGAGGAAGAGAATTCGGTTTACAGCACGGGCATGGTGCCCGACATGATGTGGAAGATTCGTGAAGATTGCGAACGACTCATGGCCAATTACAACGAGTCTTCTGAAGGTGAGTTCCAATTAGTGGACATCTTCTGTGCTGTTCTCCAGTATAGCTGTGGCGCTAGAAAATTCATTTTCGTTTGTATGAATAATTATATGTATAGGCTAAGTAGGATATATATTTTTTTAAATTGATTTTGCAGAGCTTTATTGTCCGCCTACGTTCGATGGATGGTCTTGCTGGAACGCTACTCCCGCTGGCCGGATTTCAGTAGCGCCGTGCCCATATTTCATCACCGGCTTCGATCCACAGAGTATATATTACATTATGAGGCTACAAATTGTCTATTTCCGATCCGTGAATCTTGAGTGACACAGCGGAATAACGTCGAGTGATGGGGTGACAGAAACTATGGATATAACAAGGTTGGAGGGGGAAGGGGGGTTGGAGTAAGAGGAGATGAGGAGCTTGCAGTTTGCCATCGGTATTCATCTCTCGGAATTATGAATGCTGATGGAAAGCCATTAAAATTTCTAAATGGTTGAATTACGGGGTCCGTTTTTGCATTGACGTTATACGAAACTCTATACTCGATCGCTGTGTCCTGAAATGACTATGGGATCTTTGAACTGTAACGCGGGATATTGGCGAGTAATAGTCTAATCATTTTGGGTACCTGTTTTCATAGCTAAGTCTTCGGAAGTGATGAGTGCCGAACACGCGGAGAGTGATTAATGAACGCTTAATATACAAACAGGAATGGCGCACAAAGTGTGCACGGAGGAGGGCACCTGGTTTCGGCATCCGCAATCCAACCTAATTTGGTCGAATTACACAACTTGCGTCGACGTCGAAGATCTAGAGGTACGCTATAGAATAAACATTATTTTGGAGAAGATTCTATATATAGGTGAAGATTGTACTATGATCTCTGTTTATTCATTTCTATTCATTTTATTTTCGGAAAATTTAACGTTTTTTTCTTTGCAATCGACTTCTTTTGCGCAGTTGCATTCCTATCAAATCAAAGCCAACAATAAATTTGAGCGCAATTCTCTATATTTATTCTGTCTGAATGCGATAGTCCAGGCTGTGTTTTGTGAGGTCTGTAATTATGATAGACAAACCTCTTGAAGGCAGCCGTAGACAAAGTCTGTACTCGTCAGAACTTCTCTCTTATTATTATTATTTTTCTTTTTTTGTTATGTGTGCCTAAAGAATTCATGACAGGGCTGGGTGTCAAGATAATGTGCACGGTTGGATCATCGATCGTGTTACCACTCAGTCGTTCGTCATTCACTGATAAGGGGGGAAAGTCTATATTTATAATGGATGGGGATGCGTTCGTCCGAAATCTGCGCTTAGCACGAGACTTGACCCAACTTTTCCGAGACATCCGTGGGCCTGTTGCCAATGTCTTTTTCTCGTCCAGTGGACACCTTTTGGGATGATCTAATTCACCATATCGATTTATAATAGCCAACATTTCCTTTTATATAGCCCATAACACAATGTTCATCATCGCACTATTCGGGGTTGGAGGAAGATGTAATCAAAAATGCTGGCCAAAACAATAAAGAAAAGAAAATAAGACACAAATAAATCATCGCGTGATTTGTATTTATGGCCAACAAAAAGTTTCGCAGTTTTCTATTAAAGAGATAGAGGATAAAGTGTATAGCCTTAGTATAAAGCGTGAAAGATGTATCACGCTCAATTGGTTGCCGCAAGGGATGTGAAAGAATAGCACAACATCCGCGAAAGAGATCAGCAAAATCAACGGAAAAAAACAATAAAAAAAAATGGCTCAAGTTCGGTGGTGAGTGACGCAATGATGGATGTAGAACAGATCGAGTGCGAAATATTTGTCTATTTGCCTCGCTGTGTTAATGACTTTGCAGCAAAGAGATCGTATGTATAGCCTAATGCTCAGCACCATATAGTCTACTATATCGAACAAAAGAGAGAATAAGGAATAAATACCTCAAGTCTATATATATAATATAAAGAGTGGGTATTTTCTTTTCGTTGCAGATGAGGCAAGCTATCGTTAACGTCTACATCGCCGGTTATTCCGTTTCGCTGATTGCTCTCGTCGTTTCGCTTGCCATTCTGATCGGTTTTCGGTAAGTGCCATCATTAAATGTCTATATATATGACTTTATAAAAAACAGACACCCTTTATACAACCCAGCGCCGTTTTGCGGTACATTAAACGTCTCTTATAGTCTATTATCTTATTCTTTTAAATAAATGTTCGTTTGTTTGTTCTTCGAAATGATTTCCTGTTTATGCAAAATCACCGGGCCAACGTCTGCCTATATTTTCAGGCAGAGTTTGAAGTGTACACGCATCTACATCCATCGCAACCTGTTCGCTTCGTTCATCATCAACAACGCCATGTGGCTGCTGTGGTACAAGGGCGTGGCCGATCAGCCGGAAGTGCTCCTCGATAATCGGGTATGTAAACAACTGTATATGTAGGCTATACGGTAATATAGGCTATACACACCAACCAATTCTCATTGAAATTGCCTATAGACTTTAACATCGCCGATCCCAGAGACGCGAGAAAAAAATTGCATTTCATTCGCTAAAAATCGATCAAAAGAGACACACACACACAAAAATGTATATACATATATATTTATTTTAGGCTGCGTATGGGTATAAATCTGTTTGATTTAGCTACTTTAATATGTGGCGAATCAATCGAGTCGAAATGAAAAGAGAGGCGGATGGGGACCGCGATGAATGCGCCTCTATATTTTAATTTGCTCGTCGTCTGTCGGTATGTCGTGTCTATATATATGCATCCAATATGCAAACATTAATCCCACGAGCCTATATAGAACATGTCCATATTCACATATAGGGACCATACAAAATGTTATATCAGCCAACCAATAGCACCGATTTCTGTCTTTCATTTTAAATGTCGGGTCTCCATCGCGTTTGTCGGTATTCCCTATTTATATTTAATTGAATTCTTTTCTTTCTTTTACCGTCAGTGTATAACCGTGGCCGCTATTGTCTTTTTTTGGTGGGGAGGGGGGGGACGTTCCGACAGAATTTCGGTGGTCTTTTAGGGCTAGGAACTATCGTCTGCATCATTTTGTGGGTTTCTTGCTTAAAAGAGGAGTGATGATCGATGATTTTGGAGCGCAGACTGAGGACAGGGAGCGAACGGGAACCCAAAGACACGTCAACTTTATAATGTAGAATAAAGGAAAACAAACTACGCACAAAGCAAATAGAGAGAAAGTTAAAAAAAAAAAGAAAAACAAAAGCGAGTAGATTATGCAAAGAAAAAATCTTTGAAACGAAAGACCCCCCATCTCTTCTTTGAAAGTCAGAACATGTGGTGATGTATCGAGTCAGTTATATCCTTCATCCATTGTCTGGCGTATATATATATATTTATTTTGTTTCTCCGCAGTCAAGTTCTGATCATTTTGACTGATCGTGTGTATAGTTGTGCAACTGATTGTTCTTTTCCTTTTTGTCGTTGGTCTTTTTTCCTTTCCCGGCGACAATAATTCGGTCGTTTATGGCAGCACATTCGGTAGAATTCTACGACCTTTTTCCGCCGCCATTTGTGCTGTGTAAACTTCTGTATACTATTGTATAGACCAGCATTTCTATAGCTTGTCAAGTCTGTGCGATGCTCCGTCAAATCAGGGAAGCGCACTGCCAATTGTGAACAGCCCCGCAAAGGCAAGATCAATAATCATGTCACCAATTGTACCCCTTTCCATGTGCTGCGATATAACGAGAAGCAACGATGAGATAAAACGCTATATAGCAACAATGAGCAATATAACTATAGAAACTTTTGTGTTGTTGATATTGCCAGGCGAGAAAGAGATATTCAAAGAAAATGAAGACTAAAGTACATTCTTTACGCAAGTTTTAAAAATAGATCGAGGAATAAATGCCAGAAATTCTGTGTCTGGTAAAAATTTGTCAACCGTGTCCAACTGATTTGATGGATTGCATTTGATCCGATGAAATTTTTCTTGACATTTTTCGAAGAATTTATACATCAGAGACAATGTTCAATCGACCTTTTACTCAATCGACATTTATTTGTTTTTGTTTTTTTTTTTTTCGGGCTGGGTGTCAGATCGGCTGCAAGATCCTTCACGTCCTTCTTCACTACTTTCTAGTGTCCAATTACTTTTGGATGTTCTGCGAAGGACTCTACCTGCACACGGTGCTCGTGGTGGCCTTCCTTTCCGAGAACTCGATAATGAAATGGTTCCATTTGATCGGCTGGGCGTTACCTGCCGCCGTCACAGCAACTTACGCCGGCGTCAGGGCCTCCATTCCCGAAGAAACCAACCAGTAAGTTTATACACGACCTTCCTAACAAATCTCATTGACACATCTGTTCCTTTGCTCTTGTTTTCTATGAGAATATTCTCAAGTATCGCGTCGGTATGTAACCACTCCTCATCTTTGTCATTGGACAATAGTGTTCACGTGATGCTATGTACAGAAGCTTGTTGGCTCTTAACGTAAGTGGAATATATACTTGTTGGTTATATAGCCCACGGATCTATTTCATTGATTATATATAAATACGATTGCATTCCGTAATTTTTCTTTTGAAAGACGCACGACATCGTGGCGCCCTGATGGGATAGTCAATGAGTGATGATATATAGAATGGTCGTTGGAGCAAAGTCTCTGAGCCCCAGTCCAATTCGGCGAATAGCCCAGGGTTTTTTTTTAGACACGGTGATGTCAAATGCCTCGCTATGCCATAACTATTCGTGGACGATATATAGATATGACGTCTAAAAATTTGTTGGCTTTCCTATTGCGCACAGCTGATGTCTGAAAAGCTCTCTCTTATTGGTCAAACGAATTTTTCGGGGGGTGGTAGGCTATACAGTATAAATGGAATGAGAAAAACAAGAAACGGGGACATGCAAATAACAAAGGTACACGAGAGACAAGGGCATCAAGATGTTTGTTACGATTGTGGCTTATCGATTGCATTTTTGCGTTGCTAAAACATGAAACGTGTCGGAACCCCCCGTCACGTCGATTTCTTTATTGTGTTGTATAAAGGTAAAAAAAAAAATGAAGAGTCATCTACAAACTTAAGATCTTAGACTTACATTCTCGTATCTTTTTGAGGTTATATCAGCGAGGATCGTGACACTTGAAATTTCGCCGAGTTTGCTTTTGATATATATTTTTTAAATATCGTATCCATTTGCGATGTAGAATCCATTTGGGAGCGCATATAATATAATGTGATAGGAAACATGAGGCGAAATCAAAATCAATCCACCGATACTGAAGATCACCTCGTTATCGTTCTCTTGTCCCATCATCTCTCTTCGTTTCTTACTTTGACATCGTTTCAATATATAATTGAAGTGTCACGTGCGCCATCTGGCCCATTTTTTTGTTTTCATCCACTTAAATGAAGGAAACATTCAAAAGTGATAAATTTCTTTGAATATTTTTATTTTGCAGTTGCTGGATGGAAGAAAGTCGGTCGACGTGGATCCTGTCCGGTCCCGTCTGTTTGTCTATGCTGACAAACGCCTTCTTCCTTGTCAACATCGTACGTGTCCTGGTCACCAAACTAAAGGCACCCAACACGACCAGTTACAACGCGGCGCCTCAAGGACACCGTTCCAGCGAAGCTCACAGAGCAGAGATGCTCGCGGACGGCCAAAGGCCAGACGAAGCTGATGGACGAACCAACGGCCATGTTCCAGCGCTTTCCAATTCGTCGGGAGGCGGTACGTCATCTCATCGCACCAGCACTTCCCTCAACGGTCTTCGCAAAGCCGTCAGGTAAAAATCATTTGATTTGATTTTTCATTTTTAATTTACCACCGTTGGTTGGAAGGGATTAAAAAAGAAAATGCTGTTTAATCAACGAGGCGTCACATTTTGCGTGGATTGATAGAAAAAAAGAGCCGATTTTTATGAGGTTTTGAGCCGCGCCTTCAATTCCAAACGAGCGCAAACACCACGAACGACATTCCGCGTGACAATCCAAATGTGGCTTTTAATTTCATGCTTCGGCACGTTCGATAATCAATCATCGTGCGTGTATCGTCGTTTCTCATTTTGTCGCCATAATAGATAAGCCAAAGTCATAAATTCTGGCAAGGATTTTTTTTTCATTTGATTTCGAAATAGAGCCAAAAGGGCTGAAGCGATTTCAACCCTCCGGCGCACATTCGTCAGCATTTACACAATCGTTTTTATTTATATATTTTTTTTTTTGCAATCAAGTGTGAATGTGGAAGAAATGCAAAGAAACGACGTATGTTTAATCGCACATTTCTTGTGCCATGACGACGTCCATGTTTTGAAGGTATCGCTTCAAACTGATGTATATAGAGACGTGGGCCGTTAATATACGCCAACTTTGGGTATGCATACGAATAGAGACAGGAAGCTTAGCGTGTTGGAACTTGTTCAACTTGCCAATGAGAACAGATAAGTTGGAGATTTCCCTTTTAAAATTCCGTCCCTTTCCCAAAGTTTTTGACCAATTAAGAGATTTCCCAACGAATAGGAATTGCGTAGGTCCGTGAAAAAAAAAGTTTGAAAAGAGCTGCTTCAGATCACTATCTATAAGGAAATAGAAACATCTACTCAACTTTTATGTTTGTATAAATTTATTTTTTTTTTTCTTCCGCAGTTTCTCTTATAGAATTTCGTGCATTTCTAACGTCAGCAGACTTCATTTGTATATATAGCTCGACCGATTTTGACGGTTTTGGTGAAATGGGCGGAAATGATGGGATGAGGCTTAAACCAGGCCACCCCCCTCTTTTTTTTTTTTTTTTTTTAAGGGAATTTTATGACAGAAAATGAAAATATAAAATTTATAGAGACCAAATCGATTTTATAGATCTAGAATTACGACCACATTGTGTATAAAGGCTTCGAAAGATTATATACGTGATTATCAGACTGAAAATTTGGATTGGATCTCGCTGTCCGTATGTAAAGTTCGCTTCATCAAACAGGTTTAACTTTTTCTATATGTTTAACTCTTCTATATTTTTCCGTTCGAAAATCATATGAAAGTATATATGCACGATATTAAGAGAAACTTTATACCCTCACGATTCTAGTTATAAGTTTTCAGACGACACAACGCTCACGCTATCCGAAATTTAACTAGATTTGCATATCATCTTTGTATAAGCAAACAAAGTTTCTACCTATATATGTCTCTCTTGTTAGGCATTTCCACCCCTCCTAATATATTTTTATGTTGCCGTAACGTATAGTCTACGTATATATACGTGGAGTACTGGAGGGTATCTCTCTTTTTATATTAGCCCTATTGTGTTTTCTTTCGTCTGAAAAAACCAAAAAAACTTGTTTCTACTGTCTGGCTATAGAAATAATATGGGAAAAGGCACAAAACTTATGTAACTGCCACCTTTGCTTTCTTTGAAACCGTGTCGCCAGTCTTCTCACTTTGTCTGACGTTGTTGTTTTGCTATCGCCAGCACACACACACACACACAAAAAGGGAGAAAATAGATGCTGTTTAGCATACGAGTGGTGATTCTCCGTATATTGGCTGTGTGTTACGTGATTCCAATTTCGTATATTTACATTTCAATCTCTCCGTTGACTGTTTGTGCAAGGCTAAAGTCGTTGACAGCGACGCCGGTTTCGTGCAAGTCTAATAGCAGCGTTGCATCAGCATTTGATTCGTCGCTGAGATAACATAGAAAATTCGGGTGCGTCGAAAGCGCTTGACATTTACATGTGCGTATTACATTCTTGCATATAGCGAGTGACTTGAACAAATAAAAATGCCAAACAGAAGCAAACGGATGGGTCGTGAATTTGTAAGCGTCAGACATCTGGTTGCGTCTCGAATTTGCACAACGTTTTGCTTTCGATATGGCGGCGTGAATGGACATCATGTTTCTCGCCAGACGTGGCTGATGTCCAGCAACATGAAAATCAGAGAGGCCAGTTGTTGCTTTTTCACTACTATTTCGTCTGCATTTTCAGCAACGTCGCACAATGTTCGCACAGCTGATTAATAATCGTATATAATATAGCACAGTGGGACAGCTGTCTTCATAGAACAATCAACACAGACCGCAATATAGTCGTTGGTGCTGTCGGTGATGCATCCATATAGTTTTGTTTGGAATCATCTCCGTAATCAGTAGGGAAACAAACGGCTGCCGTTCAACTTGGCGGCAGAAAGCCATCCAGCCAAACAAGATGAATATATATACGTATATATTATACTATGGGATAATAGAAGTTGTATATGTACAGTATATGTATGGAATACACGCGCGTCAGAGATTGCAGTGGCGTGTATATACAGCAGCCTCGGCCATTGTCAATCTATGCGTCAGCATTCGGACTATTGTTCTCTATGGTTTCTCCATTTTTGGATATTTTAACTTCAAAGATGTGTTCCCTGTAAACAGCTAAACACTAACGCAAATGCAATATATGAGGGAAAGAATCGGACCACATCGGGAGACATAAGACATAACCCTTATGTATAGTATATTATATAGACGGATGAGGCCTCCAGCATGTTCTTTCAATCAGAAGAGCAAGATTCATACATAAAATATAGTTCATCAGAGGTCCCCCATTTTTTTTTCTGGCTTTACTATGTATATAAGTCTTTATTATTTTCTTTTTTCTATCGGTTCATCTTAGCTCTATTTATTAGTCCCCTTCCGCTGTGGAACATCTATAACTTCCTATATATATATTACATCAGTCAATATGCTGCTGCGAATCAAGATTATGTCACCACGTTTATTTGCTTTGATTTCTTTTGTTCTTTCTGTAAGTGAATGGAAGGATAATTAAAAGAAAAATAGGCAAAGAAATTAGCAAGTATAATATCAAAATGTATATTTATCGCAGTTAAAATTAAAATGTCCGGACGTGGAAATGAATTGAAGTGATAACGGCACATCATTTTTCTATATATGAGACTCTTGTACAGTTTTTTTATGCGAACTTATATACGGATTGATTGGTAGAAAAAAAGATGGCGGATAGGCTACTACTCAAATATGGAGAAGCAAAAGCAAAAGAAGTGGGCAGTTGATGGTTTGGATTCCGCGTGTTGAAAAAGAATTCCAGGCCATTTATTGCGCTATAGTGTTGAGTTCTAAAGTCGTTATGAGTAAGCCATTAACCATGGTGTTGATGTGGCCACGTAAAAGTATACACACTTATACCTGTGCCAAGTCCGCTATATATAAAAGGAATGATATTTGCTACATGACCTCGTTGTCCTTTTCTTTTTCTTTCGCTTTTACCTGGTTAATACAGCTGACGTTTCCCTTTTTTATGCGGCTGTGAAGCCAGTGTTAATTAACCATCAAACGAAGCAGCTATGGAAGTCGTCCACCATCGATGCTTCTAATAAACCGGGAACATTTATTTGAATGTCTTTTTAGAAAAGCCCGATTCAATTAAATGATAAGTTATATGTATACGCAGATGTTTACATGAACTGCAATGTGCAACGACACATTTCAACGTAAAGAGATGCTCAGCCCAAAGGATGATTTCCTTCCCTGACGTAACGTTGTGTATATATATACAAAACGACGTAACAAAACTATATAGACCAACATGCCAAATTTGCTGTAAAGCGAGATGCATCTCGAATAATGAGGCCAGTGCAGGTCATCAAGCACACATGTTCACGTGGCATTCGTTATATATGCCCCCCCCCCATCTAATGTTTACTAGCCTACATAACCGAATCTTATTTATATCTTAAGGGGCTTTTGCTTGTTCGTCTTATGTTTCAGCATATACGTAGCTATATCTATTATGGATTTACACTCTCGTTCAGCCATCAACATAAACTCATAAATCAAAAGACAGAGAGTTCTTTATGATAGAAGGACGATTTCAATGTGAGAGAGAACATATTTTCATGGATGAGGGACGCAGAGATCGCGCTTCTGTGCAATCGTATAAGAGGAATTAAGTTCACTTAAATAGTGGGCGGATTGTTGCGGCTTATTAGACGCGGTCCTCTTATAACCACGCGTTTATACATACATCATTCCGGAAAAGTTTTGCAACGTGCCTATGGCCATGCTTCTACAGCTTATTATTCATAAGTTTAGCTATATATTTTGAAAAAGGGATACTGTATATATAGGCCTCTGCAACCGACGTTAGACGTCACTATAGGAATAATGTCATTAGATATTATTGCTGGGTTATATATTTGATTGTCTGACGATTTTTATACACTCTTATATAACTATTTGGATGTGAAATCAATTTCAATCATTCTTTTCGATTTGATTTGTTGATGCAGGGCTACGTTGATTTTGCTGCCGCTACTCGGACTTCACTACGGTAATGAAATTAACATACAATTTTGATTAGGCCTAATAAGATTCTTTTAAAGAAATACTATATAGATATAATTTTAAATGATTGTAGTGGTCATGCCGTTCAGGCCGGAAGCCGGTGCTCCGGGAGAGATCGCCTATCAAATCGTCTCGGCCATTTTCACTTCGTTCCAGGTGAGTCATGTCATATATACTGATGCGTTCTCCTATATAGTCAAATGCATCTTCCCATTCAAGGATTAATATTTCAAAATGCAGGTATATTTTAAATCTATATAGCTGCCATCTAAGCATGTAAAACGCAGTGCGCATATATAATTGGAGTCTGCCGTCATTGACGGAAATAATCAATCCCAAGTCACGGCTGCTCGTCTATAAAAAGATACTTAAATATGCATATGGCATGTAATTGCGAAAGTAAATAAGACGGTTTAAGACTATTAAAGTGATTGAATTAAACAGAAAGCAATTGCACATAAAACGAGTGGCTTCTATTCGTCTTTTTAAAAACTAATGAGCGTGACGCAGTATATATACACCTATAGTGGATACCTGGCGTGCATGGGCACCCCAATCAGTGCTAATTGTCTGCCCATCATAACTTGGTTTATTATCTGAGACCGATTACCCTGCCGCTCTTAATCGATGTTAACGAAACGATTAGCGTTTTTCTTTATATAGTCTACGTGGTGTAGGCGTACAACAGCTAAACGTTAATGGTGGCCGTGCATGTCTGCTGTATATAGAATTGGATCATGACTGGACGTGCAAAAGAGATCTTTGTGTGTGTGTATATACGTTTCTATACATGGGACGCGAGTTCGATTGCCCCTTATATAATCTAACGATAACTCGCGATAACTAATGGCTTAGAAATTAATTTGCTGTTCATTCTGCCTCCCTGCCACATTATTTTATGGCTTCTTTTGTCGTGTAGATTCGTTCATATTCCATATAGAGTTGGGTCTAGTATAGGATGATGAAATAGGGCCTATAAATACATGTCGAACCATCGCAAGTTTCCTCAGTTATATTATGTAATATTTAAGTTGTTAGATGCTGCTCGTATAAATACGGTCAATAATGTTCAGCTAATATATACGATAGAGTGGCTTAAATTATCAGGTGAAAACACAGCAAGGTTTCTCCGACGAAACTAATCCATATTCCAGACTGGTTTGTGCTTGAATTGTTTATGACCACGCCCGTCTATGTCCAGCACACAGTTTGGGCTGCACTTGCAAGTGAAAATAGCGATTAAGCATTCGACGTTCACATGTAAATTTAAGGCTGTACACAGCTTTTGTCTAGCCGCATTTCCCCCGTGTCGCCTCGTTTCAGCGTCGAAACACTACAAGCAGTATATAGCACCATTTTGTATACTATATATAGGCTAGACACAAATCTTTATATATGCATATGCTGACGCAATTCAATTTACTTTGCCATAAGCTGATGGCCTATCGTATATAGTCTATACATCGATCCGGGATAAGGTTTTCATTTGTCATTCTAATGCGGCCTATGCGGCCTAAAATATATGTATAGTATATATAGTGCTATATATACGTTGCAGTGCATGTTTGCATATTGGGCGTACAGCATGTAGGCCAAAATTAGATATGATGGCTTATTGGAACGGCCTATTAATTTATGTGTATTGATTTTGTTTTTTTATTTATTTAGGGTCTGTGTGTAGCTTTCCTGTTCTGTTTCTGCAATGGTGAAGTGTTGAAAGTCCTGCGAAAGGAAATCGTCCGTTACGCCGCCACTCGTAAAGTTGGCCTTCAAAACCGTCGGCTGATTTTACGATCGCAGCAGCCGATGACCACCGAATTGTAAAAAACAACTGCGACGCGCAAAAATTAGATTCACATCAGTCAATCTACAAGACAGCTGATACATAATAAATTGAATGGTGCGGCCGTAACGTGATCAGCCATCTTAAATCAATATCTCGTTATTATTTTAGAAATTTTCATTTTGTTTTTTTAAATCCCATTTCATTCACCGCCAAAAATTTAAACAAAACAAAAATGCAGAGCTTTTGCATTTTAGTGGCTTTAAATTCTTCCTTATTTTTTATTTTTGCTTCCTGCATGGCGTAACACTATGAAGAATCAAAAATGTTCATCTAAATCGTAGCCTAAAGACGACATTGCAAAATCAATAAATCCTTCGTTATTCTAATAGGCCCAACCATCAATTAGCTCGTTGCGCACTCGCCTCAATTCGCTTGAAATTTCATTCGTTCATGACGCCTCTATGGCGTCTATACTTGTATTGTCATGTATAGATAAGACGCCCTACATAAAAGTAAAAGAAGTAAAAAAAATAATAATAAAATATTATATATGCAAATATCTGTGGGCAAGGTGGGGAGCCAAAAAAGAAACAGATGACACCGCGCCAAAAAAGGAGGGAAATACTTTTATATAGCACCAGTTCATGATGTGTATATATATTTAGTCAATATATATATGTATTAGGCTATTATATTATACGTCTGTATCATATTATATATTATTACATATGCAGCCATCACCATATACAGACGATACAAAATCTTGTGACTGTATCGTTTGTTTCTCCTTGGCAAAATTTCAATACATGTCAGCGTTTTTGTGTTTGGAAACATCAGCTGACGTTATGTAGTTGTAGTTGAATGTATAGACTACTATACATGTGTATGTATATATACTTTTGGAAACTCGTGATGTATAACCTTTAAACGTTTATAGCATTGTGTGGCACGTTATAACCATGACACTAATGTATATAAACAACATTGTTGTTTCGTTTTTTTGTTTTTTTTGTTTTGCTTTCAGATGAAATCAATAATTGAAGTGATGAATAATACACGGAAGCATATACTGTCGTATATCCAGCAATCCCCACTCGACTTGTCCGCTTTTGAATTCTTTCTCCGCGTATTCCGTTCAAATGGAAACGTGAAAGTCAAAGTATTAAAAAAACAAAAACAAATATGAGTAAATAAATAAATGTGTATACAGCCATAGGCAATTGTTAGCATTTTTGAAAAGGGCAAAAACCTCTTGTTCAGAAACAAGTTAGTCAAGGGGATTATTTATCGTAGGTTCGTATAGATGGCACATTAAAAATAATAAAGAGGATGATGTCGAAAAGCATCTTAAAAGAGGAAGTCCGCACGAAATAATAAAACATTGTGTGCTGAAGTTGAATAGAAAATGAGACCAAATGGACGCCGAAAATCGAAAAGTTGGTTTTAAGAAGTAGAAAACGAGTGTATTAGGTCTCATTCTTAGAAAATAGACGTTAAGGGAAATACATCAATGTCATCCGCTCTCGCGTATGACATCACAAGCTAAGTCTGTATTGTTTTTTATGATTTCATATCCATTTGCTTTTAATCGCAGGATTTATAATAGCAAATGGGAGGAAATAAAACTTAAAATTGATCTTTATTATTCAGCACTATGATCTAAAAATTTTTGACAGTTTTTTTTTTTTTTTTACAATTTAAGTTAAAAGCGCTATGAACAAATTTCGATATATATCCGTATGTAATAGTTATCTATTCTTACTTCCATGATTCATTGAAAAATGACAATCAAACAATAATTAAAACAAAAGTCTTCGTATATTAGAATAATCTTGGAAATGTGATTTTGTTCAAATGAGGAAACACATATGCATATAGACTCTGCCTCTATATTCGGCCTTATTACAATATCACTACAAGTCGTATAATTAAATGCTTGCTGCATTTTAGACATGTTGAATCAGCTCAAATAAAATCTTAACGGGCATATAATTGAAATGAAATGTGAACAGCTTATTTATAAACGACGAGCGAAATGGACGACAGAGAAAACACATAGACATCATTGGCAATATATTAAGTTTGAACCTGTCGTCATAGTTTAAAAATTAAAAATAAAAACTAGAGAAATGGAGCCAAAAGAGCGAAGTATAGACTATGAGTCACGACTCATTAGCTCACCGATTTTAGGCATCTCTTTCATCGTCCAACACGTTCCAGCTGGGCGTGCTGTGTCTTGCTTCAGACGCAGTCATTATTCATTCACGTCATTGTACGTATTACGTTGCAAGCGTATATATTTATAGTATACATATATATAGTAAACCTTTTGAAATTTGCGTTTTTTTGGTGTACTGTATAGCCTATGGTCTTTGTTGATGTCTGTTTTTCTTTGGCTATTTTTTTGTATATAGGCTATACTCACTGACGACTTAATAACCGTTACACATCATGCAGTGTGTATAATTGTATATGTATATACAACTGACGAGACAATGTTTTATAAAGAATTTTAAAATGTATCCAAAAGGATTTTGTCTCGCATATTTTACACCATAATTCATCGATGTACAGGGGCGGGGAGGGGGGGAGACGAAAATCGATTTGCATGTGAACCATGCACACACCGTTTTTAGCTCTCAATCAATGAATACTAACAGAAGTATAGACTTATATGTAACGCAAGTTGAATTTTAAAGTAAAGGTCCATCGTTTACATAGATATACATACACGGTAGGCCTATTATTGCTTTTTAAAATTCCAATAACACGTATTCGCCTATATATAAAGCAATCAAGAATCTTTAAAAGGATAGCGCAGACATCGTAGTTATTATTATATACCATCACAACATGCGCTTGAACACTATATATATATATATATATGGAATATTACGGATATTCACGCGGATATATTAGTTACACTGTTCTATAGTTGGTAATCTCACAGGAGCGCTCAACACAGCAGATAGATAAGTTGGTGCTTTTTTTTCCCCCAGTTCCTCGAACTGCTTTATCACTTGCAATTCCATTCCGAAATGCTTCTTCTGTGTATATACAACTTTGCGCGTTCCTATAATCGTCTGCATATCCAGGTATATTACTTGCTTCATTCCCAGCAGTTTCCCACTTATGCAAATGTTTTTCTTTTCAATTTATTTGTATCTTTTGTTGGGAGGGTAGAATTTCTCTGTCTTATATATACATATCACACGCCAAATGAGAGGTTGTACATTTTTGAATGAAGAAATAAGGATCAAACTGTATATATACATAGTTAGAAACTCGAGAGCTGTTATTTATATACTATACTTGGTACATGCAAAACAAGAATGGGAATAAAAACCGACTGGTGAATTTATAGAGATGGTATAACGATCTATTATCTTATATGTATATATAGCTATTATATACGAGCGTCGTATTGATGAATGAAACATGTAATTAAAATAAACGAGCTATATATAGATTGATTGCTGGTTGTAATAATAAAATAGCTGATGCCTTAAATTTTGGTCTGTCCCATGAAACTTAACAGCAATATGTAGATTTTTATGGTAATTGTTTTTACGACGTATGACGTGGTGTAAAAATAGATTGCTAATATTTCACCATATCAGAAAATAAGATGTGCAATAGGATAAGACGTAAACGCGATGCCTTGATAAAATGTTTAATATATTATATATACCTTTTCTGAAGCGAAACGATCTATAAAAAAAAAATCTGATAAATTATATATATGTAGAGAATAAAAACTGTGATGATGGCTTCGGGGATGCCATCAATATCAACGCCGTGACATATAACAACTCACAATGAGATAGCAGAATAAAAATAATATAGGCCATATCATCGAAAAAGCAGCAGTTTATATCGGATCGATATAAAAAAGAAACACGCCAATAAGCATCAATCAAAAAGGAAAACAGCGGGTCCATCTTATAATAAAAGTTCTGTTTTTCATTAATTTCAAAAAGCAAAGCACGGATACCAGTTTTGCTGTATATTATGTCTACATAGTTCCTTTAATAACAAATTAGGCAAGCAATGCCAGGCAAAAAGATAAAAAGAAAATAATAATCTGAAGTGACGCTTGCAGATGAGAAGCTGTAGGCTATACAGGTAATTTTCGATACATTTCCGTATGTATAGCCAAGTTTTGTTTAATTAGTTCTACAGATGGAACGGCCCTTATTCTCAGTATTTTAATCACGTGGTTTACAATGGCTTTAAGGAATTATAGTTTTAAAAAATCCAGGTAGATACGATGTTAAATCATTTACGTTCTGTATATAGCATATATTATACATGGTATAGGTCGCTTTAACCTTCCGGTGAATAGCGTATTATATAGGCTGTGTTAAATCCGAGATTACATTCAAGTCACACACGTTTGACTCGCAGCATTCTACGGAAATGCCAACAGCTATGTTACAGTTGAATGCTGAATTAAATGGGGAAAATAGCCGTGTAGAAAAGAGAACTAAAAAAAAAAGGCTTACCAATACAAAAATGCCCACCCTATTATATGTTTTAAAAAAGAGGGGGTAGCGCAATCTAATACCTATATGGCCGTGTGTTCGCCTGATTGATGCAGCATTGTTGCGCTGTCGGCAAACGAGAGGCCGTCCAAACGTTGTTCTTTTTTTTTTCAAATCCTAATTCCACAGCGCTGCATCGATCGTAAGTCTTTTTATTTTTAGGCCATGCACACGTGAGCCCCCCTCTATATTTTTCGCCTTTTGAACTGACATCTTGTTTGCTCTTTCTGACGTCAGCCGTAGGCGCAGATAGAAAAAAAAGAAATCCTCTGCTATATCAGCAGCAACGACGCCCTGATATTTATGCCGCGCTACGCATTGTATAATATAGTAAGACTGTGCCTGCTATAAAACTCGGCTACATCAACGGATTTTTATTTGCCTTGACTGTCTGTAACCGTTGCGCACTTATGTATAGGCAGAGTATATATACATATACACGTGTACAAGTCATAACTTGTTTCGATTGTTTGTTTGTTTTTTTTCATTTTCTCACGTCTTATTATTGACTGTCTCGACCAATTGCGATGGGCGTGCTGATGTAGCCTACGAAGCTCGTTGCAGTGTCTTTCTCTTTGTAAATAAAAACGTTGACTATCTACACAAAGGTAATTGAATTATTCGTATCATAAACGAGGGGTGTAGGCTATAGTGTTATTGGTTGTTCATTTCCTTTTTCGTATATATATAAATGTATCCTATAAAACATGAGCTTTTATACGGTCGATGGACTTTGGATAAACGAATCAATGAAAATTCGATATCATTTCTTTTTATGTGGACTATATCCCCGCTAAAGTATAAATATATATACCGGTAGTGGGTTTGAAGATGTAGAAGAAATGTAACTATTCGAGTGCAAAGTCATCGAACAAATTATATATACAGCACAGGGAGGGACGGGCCGGGGTGTGCTGTCGCTAAACTTTGCAGTTGAATGAATTCATGGTGCGGACTATATAGTTGCTATCTCTTGCTGAACAGCGAGTATAGACTCTATATACGTGTTCAATACCGTTGCCAAGTTTAAATTCGATCGCTCGTTTTGTGCATGTCACATGACCTTTATGAGAGTGACGTGCTGCGAACCCACTTGCTGCCCTTTATGTGTAGACTATATGTGACTTTTGTTTAATTACTTCTCTATTGAATTTTTTGAACTCTAACTTTTTTTTTGTTTGGCAACAGTCAAATGAATAAATATTGGATCTTTTTCTTATATAGCCTATTATGCATTGATGGCAATTCATTTTCGCTTGGCTGTGATTGTATTATTTTTTAAAAATATAATTGAATTGGCTGCTTCTTCTCTTCATTATCCTGGACGCAATAAATGATAAATTTTGTAGAATGAAATTTTCAGTTCAAGGGACTGCTGTTTGCGCAGTTTGAACGAAAGAAGCGAGATTGCGTCTTAAGACGTGATTATGCACAAATGAGTTTGGATGAGACGCCTTGAGTGTAAGATCTAGTATAGGTTATATATAGTCTATAGACTGCATGCACTCACAGTGCTGTATGTAAATTAATAATCCGCTGTTTTTAGTTGGCAATGGGAAAAGCAATCACTCAACCGCTAACGGCAATCATCGTGGCACGCGTGCTAAATAAAAACCTCTAAAAGTCGGAATTAAAAAAATAGAAAAGGTGTAGACTAAAAACGTACAGTAGCTTGAAGGCATTCTTTGCTTTTGTTTCAAGGATTGATTAAAAATCCACCATTGAAATGTGGAAGGAAAGTTAAAAGAAAAGGCAATGAAACGGTAGAGAGAGGGAAGGGGGGTGTACACAGAAACCCGAAAGTTTTAAAATATTTCAATAAAAGCCCATATAGGAAATACACCCACAATGCGCAGAAGAATAATAGGCCTACATTCCTTTGCATTGAATATAGTCAATGTGGGCAGGGCTTATTTGCATACATTGTATATATACGTCCTTACATACTGCAGTCGATATTGAATATAGTGTTGCCAGAACCACACCCTCCATGCACGTCTGTATATACGATTATACGAACTGTTGTCCACACGTGTGAACCTTTTTAATCAAAAATGGTCCCGGAAGTCTAGACATCACTTTCCCCTTTTGTTTCATTTCTTTTAAAATCTGTTGAACAGTAACACATGCTGTATAGAATGCGCTAAATCCTCACATTGCGTAAGTTTATGTACGAATCGAGTCACGTAATATGAAGAATGTTATATAGCTGATGTTTGTCGCGCGGTTCTGTGTTTGTTATGGATTGCGCTGGCTTTATACAAGTTTTATCACTATCATTTCTTCTATATATATATATATACACAAAGAAACAGTGGGTGACCCAATGGCGTCCATTAAACGATAGGGAGAGGAGGGTGATAAAACTGGCCACGTAATAATAAACAGTCACTTCCTCTTTTGTATTTTATTTTTATTATTTTTTAACTGTGCCTTTTTCCCCGTTCGTTGCCCATCCATTGCGGATTATTTCGAACGTTTATGATCTATACTTTCTTGTTATAGTTTGCCAATATCCCTATAGACAACAACTATATATCCCTTAAGTCTACATGGACAATTTGATATCCTTATAGTACCTCTAAAAAAAAAAAGAACAGCCTTTTTTTTTTACTTTTACGAAATTTTAGCTCCATCGGTTTGGTGTTAAACCTGTTTGGACTGGTCTTCTCAACCTGTACATTTACGGAAGGGATAGGCTTTTCAAAAATGTGTATAGAAGGTTGCACAGTTGCTGGCAGCCTCATATGAGGATGATGGATGACGTTTCGCAGTTTAATAAATAATCCTTCAGTCGAAACAAGGGCCCACAGACCAACCACGCAGAGGGGGTAACGCCAAACATGGGTGCACTCCCAAAGAAAATAGAAAGAGAAAGACACGAAACCACAAACAAAATGCAAACATTGTACTACGTCGAGAAAGTATATAGAAAAAAGGGAGGATGCATTGAAAAAGTCAGCATTGACAAAGTCAAAGATGGAGCGTCAAGACTTTATGACGCATAACATCAGGTGCAAGGTATGTGGCAAGGTATTGGACAACACGCACGTATAGACGCTGGAATTCGTTTTTTTTCCCTTTCTATACAGGCTATAACTGAGCCTTATTATATATACTTATCATCTTAAGCCTTTTTCATTAGAATGCAACTCAATAATCGGAAATACAATCCACCACTAATACCCCAATCAATAAATCATTAGCCATCAGGAATGTCAATCGCGATTGTGAAAATCCATTCAGCTCTGAACAGGGAAAGACTAATTAAAAAAAAAAAAACTGTCGAGTATAATCAATGGAGATTAACGAGCTATGGTATAAATAATGAATAATTAGTGTGTGGCTGCTGCTGTATATAATTGGTATAGCATTGACGTAATCCGTTCTGAATTGGGAATCTAATGAATGAAGGATTGATTGCTCCATCGATTTTCTTTTTGATAATCTTTTACCAAGGTGAAATAGTTCGTTGCTATAGAGACACTGCACCTGGCTGTGAACCCTTTCTTTCGTGTAGTACCATCGACAAAATACAAACAACTTGTGTGTATTATAATATATACTTTTAATCCAGCAAACACACAGTCCCTTGTGGTGCTACAATAGCCGACGTAAATACACTGCACAATGATCCATCAGCAGCCTCCATTTGGATACAACATATTCAACAATGAACCTTCACCTACATTCTGACTATAAATGTGATCCAACAAGCCCTCCATTGGGACTTCAGGTCCGATTAGCAGAGGGGAGAAATAAAACTAACGGGGAAACAGGGAGATAAAAAGCTAACGGGGAAAAGAACATTCTTTCGTAAATGCCAACACTATATAAAGTAGAGCTTTAAGCTCCAACGTTGAATTCAGTTGTTTCGCATTCTTCCTCATCGATAGCTGTCAAAACGGTTGGCTGGCAATCAACTATATAGATATACGTACAGTGATTCACAGACAATCAATTCATTGTGTTAGGTGGGGAAAAGAATAAAGGTCGTGACAGTGAGGAATTCCTTTTTATTTAAATTATTTTACGAACATCAGGTGAACAAATTCTAGATGCAAGATTATTATTTGACGCCAGCAAGGTAAGCCAAGTTTTTATGCGCCAAACTTGTGTTGTTCATTTGAATATCAGATGTGCCCCGATAACTGGGTGACCATAAACAGCTGTCGAGTCACGATTTTCCTTATAGTGATGGCGACTGATATATTGCAAACGCTATCGCTATAAGGAATAAAGAGAAAGTACTCAATTTGCATACATGAAAAACAAAAGAGCTGGAAAAACAAATCGCAAATGGCTCAATGAAAGGGCTTTGCATCAAACGTTTAAAAGACCTGTGACAACTGCTGGCCACTGTCGACTCCCCAATTCTATATTGTCATATTATTTAACAGACGTTTCATCTTTTCTCCCCCTCGTAGATCGGCAGCTTTTCAAATGAAAAAGCTGAAAGGAATGATCAACCAACACGGGCTAGCAGCAATGCTGATGCTGTTGCTGCTATCGATCGACTCGGTGACTACCCGAAATCTCCCTACCGACGACTGGCAACGGCCAGCCGGGACAAACGGTCTCGTACCCTATGACACTCTGCTGCCTTGCGTCGAATCAGCCGCTTGTGTCGGCCGGGTATTTGGTTCGCATTCGGAAGACGTTTCGAAATTCGGTAATGTCCCGCCATGCAGATCTTACGGCTGGGTTCGATGCATTCAACATGCTGGCCCTGCCATTGCCGATTCTACTCACGGCCAGCTCGCTCCTCCAGCTAAAAACTATTATCCCCAAGAAAAGAAAATGCCAATCATCGAGCCGTACGGTCCGTATTCGCAGATTATGTCGCGTCAAGACTACGTCAAATATACGACGTCCAATCGACCGGCAGCACAAGAAGAACATTCGGTTGAACCAGGTCGATATGCAGCGGCCAATAATCAGCGAATCGAATGGCAAAACTCGGGTCTTCAGCGAAACGAAGCGGGGAGAAAATGGGAGCGCAATCAGTTTGTTGATAATACCGAAAGTTTAGAGATACCTGCAGAGAAACGGGCGAGATTCAACATGGGCGTCTTTCAATTTCATCAAACTTCTCCGCCGCCTCCTGTTAATAAGCAGACAGTTGAATATGTCAGGGGTAATCAACCAAGCCAATGGAATGAATCTCCGGGGCTTGGTCGGCCAAGTGAGCGACCTGTCGAATTCCACCATGGCCACCAGCGATTTGAACAATCATCTCAGCAGCTTATGAAACCGCCCAAGTTTGCCCATCAGCAGAAGGATGAAGAGCACGGCATGCGCGCCGGCCAAAATCAATTGACTCACACAGTTGGCCATGAATTTCTTGATAATAGCTTGGTGGAGCCTCAGCGATCGAGCCAACACAACGAACCCGAGCAGCTTGCACGTCAATTTGCTGACGAGCGTGAGCAGAGAAGAATGGAAACACGGCCGTTCGAACATCATCCGCAGAGCGGCCAACGAGAAATAGTCGATGCGATTCAACGGTTTGTTAAAGTAGTTCCAAAGCCTGTTGAAGAGCAGCCCTTGCAGACTGGCCAGTTGCGTGAAGAATCTAATCGGCTTTTCCACGTGACCCATCGAGCTGAACCGATTCAGCCAGGTGAACGGCTAATAGATTCTCGACAGTTTGTGGAGCCACCTGTCCAACGAAAATTTAATGAACCACCACAAGGGTTTGATCAGGTTAATCAACGGCTTACTGAACCTGTACAGCAAAAACAATTTGTCAGCCGGCCTGATGTGGAACAGCAGGGCTTGTCTCAAGCCACTCAACGGCCGCTTGAATTTCAATCACCGGCTAAGCCTATTGTCCAGCAGCCAATGTCTTTCGAGAACGTACAACAACGTCCATCTCTAAAGCCTCTGCATGAAGTGAAAGAAACGGTCGTGTGGGTCACGGGTCCTCCACGTCTTCCGCAAACAACTGCACGACCATCACCAGTGGAGAGACTGGAACAGCCGTCTGTCAAGTCGAGTTCATTGATCGATTCACCAGAGTTCATCGAGCCGGCCAAATCATCTCTGGAGAGCCTCTTGATTCGATTGAATTCGGCCAAGGACACGCAGCAGGCCGACGAGCAATTAACGGCTTTGTTAAGATTTTTTGCTATGCCAGCCAATCAACCAGCGAGTCCAGAAGAAATGTTAACCGACTCTTCAGATTCAGCGCCACCTTTCACCGGCAAACACGAATCAAATGTCGTTCCCTTCATCGCCTTTTCCGAACCGCTGCCTTTGGAACCCTCTTCCAATTCGTTGTTTTAATTTGGATTGAAAACCTCGTTTGTTTCATCGTTAATCAACAAAGAGTTTTGATCAAAAACAGACAGAAATCATTGCAAGAATTCCTCGTTAGTCGACATTTAAAACTTTAAATTTGATGTTTAGTATGTGGACGATTGGATGTCGTAATCATTAGAGATCATTTTATAATTGGAGTGTTGCCATGGTTGACGCAAGTCTTTGCGCTGTTGTCAGAGCTGATTATTAAAAAAAAAACGTTAAATTCAAGGTATTTTGCCTATTGTGTAACACTACTGTTTATTATCTTTTTTATTTGTTTTCATCTTTTTGTAAAAACATTGCACGTTTCTCGTGCAGTTTTCTTGCTTTCAATTTGGCCTTTTTTTCTTATTTATAAATAAATTTATTTGTTTTTGTGCTACACGAGTCTCTTTCAAATTTTGGTCTGCGTTTACTTGTTTTTTTTGTGTGGAGATGGTCAAATATGCTTGCGAAGCTAAAACAGTAAGCAAACAAACAAGCGCAAACAACAAGACGAAAATGTACGAGGGGGGGAATATAACACACTATAGGATAACATAATTATCTTTCATATTATATCTGACTTTGCGCATTTCTCATCTGTCAGCAATGTTTCGCTCAACTTCTATTATTTGTATACGAACGTTAGCCTTCCTCTTTGCTGCGAACTTGCGTGAATTGGCAACACAGTGGATTTATTATTCCATTAAAGATCTTCTTTAAAAATGCCTTATCAAATTATTTGCTGACGAATAACCACAGTTGAATTATTATTTCTTTTTTAAAGCTTTGGAAAACTCGAGAATTGCGTGCTGTTATAGGTTTTATTATGTGCGACTTTAAGAAGAATTAGCCTATCCACAACTGGTGGTTACATCCTTAAGATGTTCCATTCACCGTTCTGGCGTTGTGACATTCACGTCACTCCAGACACACTGACATGTTTTTTTGTTTTTTTTTTTGCGTCCTTGATAAGATAACGTGTTCTATAAGCTATAAGCTCTGTCCATTCGTGGGAAAACGGCGATAACACACAAAAATTTGTTGCTGATTTTTGGCTGCGAAAATAATTTTGCCGCTAGGGACCTCATTAGTGTAACTGCTGCTTCCGGCTTGCCTCTTATAGCACTTGCCGCGAAATATACAAATGCTATACAATGTCGGACGCCATCATGTCGACCGATCAGCACTCAACGCACGACGTACGTTTTTTTCCCATAGACATTATTTGATTTGGATGTTATAGTTATAGTCAATTTTTCTATTTTATATACACGGCGAATGAAAGTGACTGACACTTTCAAGTTTGCTTTTAATAATGACAGCAGACGACGTACGGTAAAGTTCATTGACGATATAGCTCATCTTGTTAACATTTGGTTACCTTTAGCCAAACGATAGTGACGTTTTCCAATCAAATTACGGCTTATGTTCAATGTATTTGATCGCGATTGAATGGCGAATCTTTACGAAATCTGACGAGAAACGATGGCATCGCTGATCAAATTGACGACTGCGCCAATATGCGATTATTTTGAGAACTTATATTAGGATATATTATATATAAGCCATCAGGATGTTCTCGATGATTTGTATAGGTCTACTGTTCTTTTTTGTAGTGAGGAAAACGAAGAAAACAATAACTAATGCAGGTGAAACTGTTCATTGTTATTCGTCATGTGTTAGAAAGGAAGAATTAGCTGTTTCTTTATCAATGTTTTATTCTGTGAATTTTCCTGATTGGATGGGAATTGTTTCAAACGTGTCATAGCTAATGATTAAACAACCAGCTAGAATGACTGGGTAACGAGTGAAAACGAACGCAGAGGGGGGGAACTACTGGTGCTTGTTAATGGTGTGCCACGAATATAGCGTCAGCCGCAACAACAGAATCATCGTCACGGGTCGATAACGTTTCGTCGTTTGTTTACATGTGTGTGCTGTCAAGCCATACGATCGTTCATTTATACCCCACGAGTAAAATTCTATTTCTCTTTAGTTCGTTTCTGTTCTAATAATATACTCTTAATTCTTCGTAACATTCGATGCCTATCGTTTTTAATGCTTCATCCGTGAGCCTTATATTTATACGCATCTCTCTTTTCCTTACAAATCCTGATGTCGATGGTCGTCACGAAATGGCAGCTAATTATAATCCTTCGTCATCTTTAGATCTCTGTTTCGTTGACGTTCGATGTATAAAGGCAGACGATGAGGGCTAAAAAGTGCTCAATAATTCTTCATCATCCGCTTATGGCATATATACAACCTACGTATATAATAAATGCAGGCTCGAGAATCCCCATCCAGTTTATACGGCCTTCGATGCTAATGCTATATTATTGTTGGCAACTCTTGTTTTATTTTGCACGTCAAGATATTTTTGCATTTAAGATCAAGTGATGCCTTAAGTAGGGAGAACATCATTGTATGGCCTACGTCACGCACGTCCGAGTTAATTCCGTTAAGTATATAGGGGATGTCACGTGGAAGCTCATTAAGATTCGCACCCAGAAACACGTCTAATACAATTAAGTTATTCATCAAATGCAAGATGGAAAGAGATGCAGAAATGGAAGGATATATTTTAAAAAGGAAAAGGAATAGTACATCAAAGAAAAGATTGGAATCAAAAGTTAGTAGTAATATATTACAGGAAAGGTATAATCCGCCATTCTCCTAATTTTATTTGGCAATTTATGATGGATATCCTTATAGTTTCCCATCAGCTTTTGCCCAGATGAAACGTCAAAGTAAATCTATTTATTTACCATGCATCAGTATATTATCAACGTCTTTCGCAGTATCATCTAGTGGTTTCAAGTGAAATATATCCATTACACGCTGGCGATATAGTGCTGGTCTTCAGTTTGCGATCTTATATTCTCTTTGTGCTATATAGTCTGTCTATCAAACAGTAATATCGTATATGAACGTATAAAATTGCATATATATATTATTTGTATATACAAAGCCAAGGAAAAATGAAGTACGAACAGATCTAAAAGACGGGTAATACAAGCTTTATGGTATCGAATTAAAAGGAAAAGAGGGAAATAAAATTACTTAAATCAAGATAACCAAATGTAATCCATGATCGAATCTTCATCCATGTAATGAAACAGATATATGTGTATAGAGTAAATAAAACAAAAACTATCCCCAAATGCGTCTTTCTGTTTATATTGTCTGTATAACTAACATATATCAGCACGTGCCTTTTTGTCAAATAAACCCTCGCCGTCTCGTTGAGCCAATTCTTTTTTTTGTGCAACGAAAACAAAATCAGCGCTACGCAATTGACAGAGTATAGGACATATACTGATTGCATTTGTCGGTATGTATTTGTCAGTGTGGAGAGTGGAATAGATACATTTAATATAAAAGACACATAGAAGAACAAAAAACAAGTCGCACGATTGGCTGAAAGAAAAAAAAGGATGGAAAACACATTGAAAAGTAAAGCTAGCATTTTGTTTTCTGATGCTGGCCCTTTCTTTCCTCAATCGGATCAACTCTCGGAGAAGTGAAGGCGTGTATATGTAGGAAATAGCACACGAAAGCCGCACAATTCGACAGGATTGAAGGGTGACTAGGTTTATTCCAGAAAGCCCTCAGCGTCAGTGCAACGAGGTGAAACGGCGCTGCTTTCCCAGCTGTTGCGTTAAAGCAACTGTTCTTTTTTTCTCTCCTATAATATTGCGTAATCCTGCTTTACTTGATGCCAAGCAAAAACAAAAAGCTTTTGCAAGTATATATATACGTATGAGAAGACCAACCTGTATATATGCCTCAACATAAAGCTCTTTTTTTTAACAGCGGAAGCGATAAAAGATAAATGTATATTAGTTGGTTTGGTCTATTTTAATCGGTTCGGAAGGATGGCAGAGATTTGAATGTCGATCGATGCATATATAGTGCACTACAGCATAATCCAGCTCACATAATAGGATATTTGTACACCTACAATACACGTGAAGGACCTAAATGGTAAAGTCTAGTTAGTTTTTTAAGTAGCCACTCAAACGTTCGAGTTCACCGAAAGAAAGGCAGTGCGCATCATCAGTTTTAAAGCACCGTGCTCACATTTAAAAATTGGATTAAATGAGGGCTGCAATCGTTGATGCTTGCCACTTAGACGACTGTTGCGGGCTGACGTCAATATAGACGATAACTTCCGGTCATTTTTGCCTCCAATAGTACGTAAGAAGTTGGCAGGCTCTTTAAAGTGGAAAATGTTTTCGCAGCGTTTTAAGATAATTAGACAGCAGTTTTCTGCGGATTGGCTGTCGTCAAGTCGCTATAGTCAACCTCTCATTACCAAAAGGTTCCAAGTAGACAATTTTTTTTTTTGTATTTTTATCCTCTTTTCAGACGATCTGCTTGGGGCTTTCTCAGCAGGATGTCTGCATCGCCAACCCCCCAGATCATTAAACGTATATAGACGGTACGTGCGCTGCAGAAGGTCGAAAGGTATTAGCAGCCACAGAAGTTGTAAATCCTTTATCCAAGTATTGGGCTGGGAACTCGATAACTTCTTCTATGAAAACAGAGGAAACGACAGTGAAAAGAACGTCTCAAATATCTATGTTCACCTTTTTAAGAGCTTTTGAGCACGTGATTGTCTTTAACCTACTTAACAAACAGCTCCTGTTCACTTACAGGCTTTAGACACGGAGCTATATACGTGGGAGGAATAAAAGAGAATTAGAAACTATAGAGATTTCTTTGGCAAAATGAGAGCGTCTACTTTTATTTATATAGACCCTGAATGGTGACATTAAAGTTCTGACATTTGATAAATATGATATTGCATGCAACTGATGACACTCGGTTGCTCCATTTCACTACAGATGAGATGTCTCATGATCTTTATGCTGTTCTCTATAAATCCACATTGCTCTTTTTGTGTACGCTGCGTAACATATGCGTCCTGTAAAAGCCATCCCATTCACCCCTCCCTCCCCCATACTTGCTCTAGATATATTTTAATAGCCTGCATATAGCTGAATTCGATGCTCCACCTATGTGTAGATGCCAACCGACAGCTCCGAAAAGGATAGGAAAGCAATCATTTTTTATTTATTTTTTAATTCATTCGCACTTCTCCAAATTTCAATATAATGCGTATGCATTAGCTGGAAAAAGATATTTAGTTGACTACATGACTATAACCAAATAACGTTGGGAAACAAAAGAGAAGACATTGGAAAATGACTTTCTGACTCGGGTTTCCAGCACATGCATAAGTGAGTGCAGAAGCTCGTGCAAAAGCTCGCCGGTTATGTTACAGCTGTATTTTTATACTATATATGCTTATAAAGGGTGCGCTTAAAAAAGGATGCCCTATGTTATAGTATAGATATTTAGGGTATCAATATCTATATTGTAGCCTACAGTTGCACTGTGGTTCATTTAAGACGAAACGTGATCAGTTGAGGTTCTTGATTATATGTGCCATCGAAAATCAGGTGATTGTTGGGCATCCAGACGATCCAGCAAATATGTTGGAATAGGTCTTTGAACACCATCTAGCGAGTTTTAAATTAAATACAGAAAGATACATCGTGTTTAATTAATTTCGTTCGCACAATTAAACAGCAGGTGTTTGCGCTATAACTACGCTTGCAATTTATTCAAAAACGACATAAATAACGGAAGAGTTAATCTTCCAGCTGAAATCAGCGTTTAATTTTGAGATAACGTGTGTGTTTTTATTGAATTCTAAGAGATGTCGATTTTTGCAGATTTTGACGAAAATAAGAAGGCTATAGCCTTCCCACTTTTTCAATTTTGGCTAAATTTTAGATTTAGTTAAAAATACATGATTTCGATACGTAATTAAACCACAATTACGATACGCAAGTTCTTTTTAACGTGAGGATTATAGTTTATAAAATAAACGTAGAAAACAGAGTGGCAGTGCTGGCGCGCCACTTTATTTAAATACCACCTCTGTTCGCGCACGGAATTCTTAACGATGGTACGCATTTACATGTTATAGTTAGGGATAAGAGTTTGTTTTTATTTGCATGTAAGACTTTTGAACAAAGTGGCACAGTTATTTGGTCAAATTTCTCTTATATCAGCGCCAAAAAAGCCACTTACATCATTGGTTGTTGATAAGTAAAATACAAATGTAAAACGCCTGATTATGTGTCATCAGATCAGATCAGAAGAAGATGGGAAATATTATTTGTAGGAAAACGGAAGATTTTGATGTTGGTATACAGTCTTTGTGGCCAACTGCGCAAACATGTATGGTTGGTGGTGTTATTTTCTAGACCGGTACCCAGTTTTTGACGATAAAGCTATCCTACTTAATCGTGTGGCAGCCAGGATGTTACTTTTCTCTTTCTTTCTATTTAAATTTCTTTACCGCAAGTCCGCAACGCGTACGGACAGTCAGTAACGACGGGTATATAAGCATCGGCGTCGGTGGCTCATAGACACATCACTTTCTGTTCCACAGCAAGAGCTTACTAACATGGGTACCACTGGAAGATCTGTAAGTAAAAAATTGAAATAATAATAATAAATTTAAATTCGGAATGTACGATTCAATTCTACATTGGTCAAGTTAAGTTAACTCATGTATAATTCTTCCGCTGTTCACTTTAAGGTACTTTTGCTGTTATTCTTCGTGCTGGCTACTGCCTTACCAGAATCCAACCGCGAAAAGCGATCACGTTAGTATTGGACATTATTCAGCTTATCAGCTCTGAATGTTTGGCAAACTTATAAACAAGATTTCGTTTAGCTTAAATCTTGTTCTGTATCCATAAAAACGCTAAATTTGCGATAACTTTTTTGCAGCGGATGGACATGGACATCACGGGCACCACGACCACGGACACGACCACGGACATGACCACGGGCATGATCACGGGCATGGCGGTGGCGTCCCAATTCACACTCCTGATGTAGGTGCAGGATATGGTAACCCCATTGCTGTTTCGTCTTACGATACGAAACCGGATCAACAGTATTACGATCAGCAGTCCTATTCTGCTCAGCCATCTGTACCTTCCTACGATACCCCTCAAGGATCCCAACAATATGAAGGCCAAACATCTCCCATCTATAGTTCCCCAACATACAGCCCTCCTGCATACAGTCCTCCTGCATACAGTCCTCCTGCATACAGCCCTCCTGCATACAGTCCTCCTGCATACAATCCTCCTGCATACAGCCCTCCTGCATACAGTCCTCCTGCATACAATCCTCCTGCATACAATCCTCCTGCATACAGCCCTCCTGCATACAGTCCTCCTGCATACAATCCTCCTGCATACAGCCCTCCTGCATACAGCCCTCCTGCATACAATCCTCCTGCATACAATAATCCCGTCCCTGCTTCCCAATACTCACCACCTGCCCCCCAGTATACAGCTCCGGCTCCTTCTTACAGCGCCCCAGCTACGCAGTACAGCCAATCTTACGAGACCCCCTTACAGTCGTACGAAGCCCCTCAACAATCATATGAAGCCCCGCAAGAGTTGTACGAAGCTCCCCAACATTCTTATGGAGCCCCAAAAGCCAAGAAACCCAAGGGCAGTTATGGCGCCCCAAAAGCAAAGAGACCAAAGGGCGGCTATGGAGCTCCGAAAGCCAGCAAGAAACCAAAGTCCAGTTATGGACCTCCTCAGAAAGCTTACGGTGCCCCTCAACAATCGTATGGAGCCCCAACGCCCTCTTATCAGGCTCCTTCCTACCAAGCCCCGAGCCCATCTTATCAAGTCCCAGCTTATTCTGCTCCGGTCTACACCCAACAAGCGTACTCTCCCCCAATCTATGGCCATTAAACACTGCGTGAATCAGCTGGCTATGATTCACATATACTTTCATCTTCCTTTACGCAATTTAGGATATATTTTTCTTTTCCTGCGGCCAGTGTCTGATATATTCCAACATTTTATTTTCTATATAGTGGTTACATATCATAAATTGAAATTTAGATTGGACCACTGCGTTCCTGAAAAGGGGTTGTTGGCCACCATATTCAATTATTCATCCCATTTTGTGTTTCTTAAAGACCTCTTGTAAAGCCCTTTCTGCGTTGTCTAGTTTGTCTCAAGAAATGTGAGCTACTGAACTTATATTGATCACTTCTTTATTTTGGGACATTTGTTAATATACAACGACTGCACAACATACACTGTAACTCGATAACGTATGTTAGTTGTTTACTTTATGGAACAGCAAAGGTCGGTCAAATGTCATGGTAGTCAACCTTTTATTTGACGTTGCGTAGGCGTGCGTCGCAAGGAATCTAGTTTGTCAATATCGTTAAAGTCGATTGTGGCATACCTTTTGGCCTCGTTGTTTGCCTTCAATTCCATGCAATCGAAGCATGACGTGCTGTGATGCCTTTTCTACTGACTATAGCCAGCGGCCAAATGCATACTGCGTATTACGTTGGACAGTCGACTCCATTGAGTAGTAAAAAGAACGCCGCAAGTGCTGCAAACATTGAGCCTAGCCGTTGAAACCTGTAATCAACTATACCACAGCTGATTGGTCGTCCAGTAACTCCAGTAAATATACGTCCGAGGATAAAATCGAACGATCACCGACTTTGCAATCCCAGTTTGTCTGTAAAACCTCAATTGATTGATGGACTTCATACTATGACAGCGCAAAAGCGATTGACTTGGCCTTTTCTTGAAAGTACGATTTTATAATATCTACGCTGCAGTAATCGGTCGGATATGCGGTAATTCCAGCTTCATCAATTGTACGAAACAGACAAAAGAGAAACTAAGGGCATTGCTATCACTCTTAAAGGTTTGCCCTTTTTTCATGTTTTACTTTTGACACCTGACGTGGACAAATAGGAAGCCTACTGGTCATGCGTTCCGCATATACGGTCACCATTGTGAAATTTTAGCTCTGCGTCAATTCAAGGCGTGTCCCACCGCTGCTTATCTCAGTACAGTCAAGGACTTCGGCGCTTCCGAACGTCCCCTTTTGTTAGATCACTGATTAGTGTACACCAATACGTACACACATCTTAACCGTGCAGACATTTTTTTGGCAGAACATGGCCAATGCCACTAACCTGAATGATGCTTCATTCGACTATGGTAAAATTTGATTTTATCTTTATTTTTTTTTATGAATCCCAATAAGAAAATCGAGAAAGTGGAATAAGATAATTTTTTCAAATGTAGAACGTTCGAAAAAAACGGTTAACAGGATTAAGAATAGGTCTATCGAATTTTCTTCCGCATCAGAAAAATCGGGCTCTGTTTCACGGGCAGCTTTTCAACGGACTCGCTACGCTACAGCTGGTTCGTAACGATAGACGCCTGTAAAATTATTGTGGTATTTAATAGGCAGTAATATTGCCTTTTTTTTTTAAATGATTTTGATTGACAGAAGACGAACGAGTGTACAAAACGTACAGCACGGGAACGGCTGCTCAGCAAGTCAAGTATGACGGACATGAACTGCGTCTCATCGATGACGAAGAATCCGATTGCGATCAGCCATCAACGTCAGGAAGTGTCAAAGGGCTGTCAGTCAACATCGTGCGCCTCAAACCACGCGCTGTTAGAAATGATTACAAGAAAACAGAAAGTCGGGCCAAGACCGTGAGCAATCACGTCCGCCATCGACCTAATAACGACAGCGACGAATCTGTGGTAAAGGCAAATGCAGAAGTGATGCAAATCACGGTAAAGTCCATAGTAGTAAATAATCTGGGTTTATTGTTAGACAATTTTTCTAAATTAATTATTCTAGCGATTGAAAGAAGAAAAGGCAACGAACACCAGGCAGTTCAGCCCTCAAAGGAAGTCATAAACACGAACGCTGGAAAATGTGCTCCATCAACGGGAAATGTTACGTTCCGGTTACAGACACGCAAAGAACTAACGATGTCGGAAGATGAAAATCGAACAAAAGTCGATTGCAAATATGTGTTAATGATTTTTTGAAAGTAGATATTAGCCTACATAGGTATATAAAGCTTGTGCAGTTTACCAAAAATACTCCGTGTGTTGTTATGATGAACTGCCATGCATTTTAATATGCTAATATACAACGCACGAAATACAGTCAAATCGCAGTCTTCATTTACACGGAATTCCCAAACAACACAACGGAAAGAAACAAGTATAAAAAGTATATAGGCTAAATAGGTGAGAATCACTTAGACGTTTGTGTTATTGCCTATACCGAGTGAGAAACCGAGCGCACGATTAACATCCATCTGTTATTCACCACTAGGCGACAAACGTCTTGGGTCTAGCCTAATAGACCTACTATGTATTTCTTCACAATTGTCTGTTTTGGTGTTACTTCGCTAATCTCCACCAAATAAAAACCATTCTTACCATCACGAAGACTTTGTATTGGCTCGCTCACTTCGTGGTACGGTATACCACCTTTAACTTATTTGTTCTTCTGCTTTACACCTCACCCAACAAATCCAAGGAACAAAGCAAGCAATACGTCAAGGTAAATAATGGCAACATTATGTTTGCCTCTTGCGTGGTGTTAAAAAAAAAGAAAAATGACAGCGACAGCCATTACATTTCGTCCGTGATAAAGGCCAATGCATCTTAGCGTGGGCTAGACTTCTATCAAACCGATCGGGATTGGTATCGCTGTAGACACAAAAGAGTAGACGCAGGAATGCGATTGCGGCTGAATGCAGTACACATAGTCGTACATTGCTGTATCGATATGGACGGCGTTCCTCGTACATCACACTAGCCATTTTACTTTGTTCATTTCTTGTCCACCGGCTGAAGGAAGAACAGCCGAGCCTCTTAGAGTCTGCTGTTAATCGAGTAGCGGACGGGAGATCACTCACCGAGTATATTGCTCTGCATTTTTGCTTCCTAGGGCCAGACTAATAGAATATCCTAAGAGTGCCTCCATTTTTTAGTAGCTCTTAAAACTTAAACGAGAACGTTTATAGAGCGTGAAATATTCGTTTTTATTACAAGCTGCACTTGTCCATCATGGACGGAAGGGGCCATCTGTACCGAGAAAAATCAGAGGAAGAATACGATGTCTTCGCCGAAGGTAAGTGTTTCGAAAACCCTTGAATTCACCTGTTGCTATATACGTTTGGTGTCCGGTGCAACTTAATTGAAAGCCTGCTTCGATGATTGCCGCTCTTTCTTCACAACAACTCAAACGAATTGATTCATTCTGTTTTACACGTTAATGTTGTTTGTATATTAAGCGGAAAAGGATAGGGTGGTCAAGACTTTCAGCAAAGAATCCGCCACTAGCCGAATGAAATGGAACAGTAGGCAAGATGAGGAACAATTAGGAAGCTATAAAGAACTATCGCTCGTCGATCCAACCAAAAGTTCTGGGACATCAACGGGAGCATCGCAACAGAAAACTCTGCAACACCGGGCGCCACGTTTGAATAATGTTCCAGCTGGTGTCTTGTTTTCGTCACTTGCTTCTTCCATCGCATCGCAGGACACCTCAGCTCGGTCAGTTGTACATGTTTATAACCAGAGTATATTATACCTAACTATCCGAGGTGTAGCACTAAAATATTTGGACACTTGGACAGTCACGCTATCAAGTTTGTTTGGTAGGCTCTTTGGTTGCTGTGTGCTTTTAGTGGGTGTCGTTGTACACTGCAGTAGCGCGTGGGAATGTTATTCATAAATAAAAGAACAGTTGGAAAGAAGAAAAGAAGACTGTAATAAGAGATGTTATATCATGACAATTCACTGTAGGGTTAAAATAACCCAGAAAATAAAATGTCATATAGCGTGATTGGCGGTGATTGCTGGTAGACAAATATACAGTAGTTTATTAAGCAATGCGACATCGTGCATAGGCCTGGAAATTGCCTGTAAAAGTATCGCTTACAATCATTGGTTGAACGTCCTATATCAACTTTACTTGGATATAGAACAATCATGTAGCACTCGTAGCTACATACGATTTTTGCATGCGTCCATACTATAGGCCAGCCTTTTAGCCAATGCAGCAATATTTGTCGCAGCGACGACCCCCCTTTTTTTTTTGCATGTATACTTGTATAGGCCCTACTGTAGTTCAATAAGAGGAAGTCATTATTTTTCAAGGCCTCAAAATAATCATAACAATAGAGCAGGAATAAGCAAAGAAACTTTCAAATCTGACGGTGATCAATAAACCCCCATTTGACATGTGATGGTATTGTATGCCTTATCGTGACAGTCTGCGTGAAGTTAGTCTACTTGGCAATCGATTTGATTAGGCATCGTTGTGGCCTAGATATAGAAATGAAAATGTTATAAAAAAGAAACGGGGCGGCTATTTGGTATGGGATGAAAAGAAGCGCTACTTATACAATTACAATCGGAAAAGATCGATCATCATTTCTTGGTCTGGTTGTTTCACACGTAACGATACTGCCTTATCACAGGCCCCCTTTGACTTGCGTGACGGGTTCATTCCTTCGCGTGCATCAGGTACACGAGCTATTTTCAAATTTCGTAGGGCCTATAATATAAATAGGTTTGTAAGTAAACCCCCTTTTTTTTTGGCAGTGAAATATATGGAATACAACATGTATGTTTTTGTTTGTTTGTTGAAGAAATTACCCTCCTATTGAAAAACAACAAATGGCAAGAAAGTAGGTTATCTGGGAGAAATTTTAGATTGGACGGTCGCAAGACCGTGAATGTTGATACATCGATACATCCAACAGCATGCTATATTTTCTGTTGTTCCGATTCTCACCGTTGCAGTTGCATATTTGTATGGGGTATATCATTTAAAAAAAATTAAATTCATCACGTATATTTACGTTGCGCCCTTACATACACTTAAGTGCATATGCCTATTATTCTTCCTATATTCAATGTTGATTATAGGTTGGATATGAAGAGCGCTACTATTCACAATGGCATGTTTACATCTGGCATTATAAGGTATAAAACTACCAACTTCATCAATCTCGTTGATAATAATTTCTGTTTATTTCTTTCGGGATGATCGAGGACGGGGAAATGGATCCTGGGCACAAAAGAATGGACGTCGAAGCTGTCGCTTCACATTTTACATCCGGACTGGGGTTGGGAATGGAAACACGCAATCGTCATTTGAAGAAATCGGCGTTTGACAGAACGACGACGCATTAAGACGCAATGCCCATGTCGAAAGACTATAATGGTGCCATTTAGGAACATGAAACCTAGTTAAATCAACGGGTTCTAAAACCCAGCGCCATTGCTAAAGATGAATAAAAATATGGAACTTTGACATTTGATTATTGGCACGTATCGCCATTTGTTGCATAAGACTATTTAGCATAACTTGTTCTGAATTCGCTTAAACAAGCTTTCTTATCTTTTAACAGTTACAGTTTCCTAGACGCATTTAACAGTGCTCCTAATGTCAAGAAATCAACCGTTGGTTTAGTTACTAAATACTAAATTTCAATTGACACATGACATTTCATTCATTTGTTTACCGTAATCCTTTGCAGTCTAAATTCGCTTTCATGTGTGATCCCCAGTTCACTTTATAACCCACTCCCACAAAAATGTCTTCAATAATGTTAAGGTAATCGCTTTGCGGTATCAGAAGGTGCTTCTGTGGTCCACTCTACATGCACGAGTGTCTTTTTTTTTTATTTCTTCTGCCTCACAGGTTATGTACGTTAATAAAAGTTAATACTTAAGGCCAAAGAAAAAAGCTTAAGAGCAATTTGGTTCAGTTTATTTCAAAAACGGCTGGTTGATAAGAAAACAGATAGTTTTCTCTAAATCAGCTTTCAATTCTAGACCGAAATCATATAATTTTAACTAGATCTAGTAGACAAAAAGCTGAAGTTATCAGAATTTTAAATAAACGGAATTAAAGCGCTGCTGGCGCGCCAACATGTTCGTCGGTTTATTACGTTTATTTAACAAACTAGAAGCCCAACGGAAAAACAAAGTTGATTTTCGTGATTCCCGTAGAATTTTAAATCGAAATCATGTATTTTAAAATAATTCTAAAATTTAGTCAAAAATGAAAAAGTGGGAAGGGTATAGCCTTCTCATTTTCGTCAAAATCTTCAAAAAACGAAACCTCTTGGAATTCGTTCAAAAACACACATTGTACTCAAAATTGAACGCTGAATCCGGTTGACATATTAGTTTTCCCGTTAGTTATTAAATTTTTCAATAAAACGCAATCATAGTGGTAATAGCGCATTTGCCTTTTTAACTGTTATAACTCAAAAAAATCCAAGTCCTACGTAAAAATTCGATTTTATTTATCCTCGTTTAATTTCAAATCTAAATCATGTATTTTTATAGCCACATTTAGGTTTTTGAAAAGAAAACAAAATTCATGAAAATGTCGGGCTTATTTTCTCGGGCTTAAAATTTTGACTTGTGCAGACTATAGACCGAGTAAAATACGTGTGTGTGTTTTGAACCGGAGCCATGTAAGATGAATGTATGACTCGGGTTCATTCAAACAATTACTAAAAGTATATGTAAAAAAACACACACAAACACAGTCTCGGATATCATAAATCGTGAGTGTTGCCGAGTGAAAGATCATGTAAATTGTAAAATTTGACGTGAAATGACGGCAAGGTTCATCAGCAAAGCGCCTGGCGTCAACTACCAAACCCCGTAAAATCAATGATCGATCAAAAGTTCCTGCTGAAACGTTCGAGTCGTATAACGCACTTGATCGGCAGGTCATAAAAGCAAGCAATATACCTGATCTGCTTGTATACGTAGTATGTACACCAAGACACGAAGGAGAAATGGGAGGGCAACTATAAGAACGCACTATGGGATTTTCGTAAAGGGGCGGAAGCATCACGGTACTCCCGAAAGCAATGACTGTTATAGTCTCACGAAAGTTGTCTACAAATAAAACGTATAAAAATATTATTTCGAGCTAACGTCGCCATGCCAACCTTTGTCGATTTGAAGACTTTGAAAGGGAAAAGAAAGTAAATAAAAACAAATCTACATGTCCTAGAAAACATGGTTTGCATTTACTTGCACATTGGCTATATATGTAAGTAATTGTGTAACTTTTGATTATGCCAACTATCCAGGCAAGGTCATAAGTCCAGACTGGCCGAATTTTTATACGTACTAGGATTTGGCAGTTGGTAAACCATCACTCTTGCCTTCAAAACAAGTTATATTAGCGCACTATTGCTCTATTGGTAAACAATCTTCGCATACGACCTAAATTTGAAGTTCGTGTTGCGTTTGATACTAAAAGAAATCCCTATCCTTTTCCCCGTGTGTCAAAATCTTTGTTTTGGGGTTTTCTAGTGTTTCATCATATTTGTTGAGTTGATTATGGGAGCCCTAGTGAAAAGGAACGATTCCATCATGATTTCGGGGGTGGATGGCGTATAGGATTACCAGCAGACTTTGACGTATCGGAGGAACAAGTAACGCACACAAGTCGTTTGATGGGCCAAAAAAGAAAACCATTGGCAGCCACATCGATCGTTTTCCATTTCATGCTACTCGTTCATGATTGAGAAGGTACTCAAACGGTGCCACGCGAATCGTCGACAAAACAGCCCATATCAAAATCAACTTTTCTTTTGTTTCTCTCTTTGAAAAACAGAAACCGTGGCGTTCGGACCGTACAGACTTACTGCTTGATACAATGTACATATTTTGATACGGCTATTACTTCTTCTTTTCTTTTCATGTTTGCCTTATTCTTTCTGTTTTCCCGATAGATTACTGTATATACGCAGATCGTTTTCTCATTGACCCGCCCCACGCGACGTGCATTATAGCTCGATTTTCTTCAGCCCTATTTACGGGGACCTCCGTCTCCTCACGTAGATGTACACAGTTTACTGTTCGTCTATACGTATTCGTCGTGCGTGATATGTTTTGACCGGAACGCCCCACATTTGTCAGAGAAAACAAAAAAAAAATCGAGAAATAACAACAAATACGTGTCCCGGAGTTGCGCGCTGCACATCAGATTTGTAACTGTATCAGAATATACACAGTCAGTTAACAATCTTTTTTCTTCTATCTTTTATCGGAAGCAAGGATAACTTCTTTATTCCCCTTTTACAATATATAAATTTCTATTGTGGACACGCGCGTCTCTATCATACAACAAAGTTTCTCGCCGATGAAGGCTACCCCCCCCACACATGTCAACGGTTTGCAAAAGGAACGGGTTGACGGTCAGACTGCAGCAGTGTTGTCGTGCAATGCCGTTTGGTGTGGTCGAGCGCATTGGATACGTCGGAGTATTATTGGATGGCAGTGACTCGTAGAATTCCAGTCTTACTAGCAACCGTTCTCACTGCGCAGACAAAAGCACTCTCACCTGACGAAGAGCCAATGTTAATACTAGTTTATTGACTGTCGTGCCATCGGAAATATAGCACTGGTGTAACTGGTGTAATACTACGACGTTGCAATCAGAATTGGCCGTCTCCATTGAACGCTAACAGTGCTGCGAATTGTGCTCGTCAACTGACTGTGAATTGAAGACAAAGTTTTGATTTACTCGGGTGTGTTTTATCATGTTCTTTTCCAATGCCCTGTCTGCTTTGCAGAAACACCAAGACGATCAAGAGGATGAAGAAGAGGACGTCTTTCAACAAGGTAAGTGGAACACACTTGCTTTCGAATTAAGTACAAATGTATCTGCTTTTTGCTACCTTTAATGATGACGTGATTTCACAATAAACGGGCATGGGCAGCAAGAGAAGTGGTAGCGGCTAAGACCTACAGCATGGAAACGGCTGTCCGATACGTCTACGGTCAAGGTTTTGGAATGGATATCAGTGTTCTTACTGATGAAGAGAAAGAGGCCATCGAGAGGGCAAGATACTGCAGACAACAATTGCTCAGATTGAAAGCTCGCCGGGCAGCCCAGGAAGCTGGCGAGGCGGACAATTCGCAGATCCTCCAACAGGAAGAAGTGGAAGAATGGCTGGCCAATATTGAATTGAGGTTACGACAGCAGAGCCGGAAGCTGGGAATCTCAGCCGCCGAATTACCGATTTGGATTGCACCTCATCTGCGTAGAGACTTGAAAATCGGCAACATCGCTTCGGCTGCCAAAGCAGCTGCTGCTGCAATCAGGTTGAGTTGGGGATTTCCTTTCCGCAGTTGTCCCAAAGTGTTACGACCAACATTTTTTATATGAGCATCACGTGATCAGCAATGTCATTTACTGTGCAATCAGGTTAAAATTAAGCAGCAACGATATGGCATCAGACGGGTCATCATCGATCGGTGCCACGTCGAATACTACTCCTCGGGACAACGAGAAAGCGGCTGCTATCGCCGCTCTGACGGACCTCATGGAAGAACTGGAAGAACTCAGCGTAAGAATTATTTAATGAATGTAGTTATTGTTGTGACTTTATCATTCAAAACGTGATCCTTTCCCATAGATTACGAGTCGAGACAATCAAAAGGATAAACACACGCAACCTCAGGCTGGATCAAAGAGAACTGTACGTTTCCAAACGCCAAATTCATCTCCGTTCCAGACACCTCGGTCACAAGCTTCTGAACCTGGAGGTTTGATTGCTTTTCATCGTAAGAATCGTCTGAAAAAGACTACGTCAGAAGAGAGCAAAGTCCAACAACCTCAGCCGTCCAACACGAAGCCAGTTCCAGTGCCAGCGCAGCAACAGCAGCAACCCCAGTTGGAGCCACAATCTTTGAAAACCAGGGTGTCGGCATTGGCATCATCCGATGTCACGAGACCAAGCTCATGTCCGGGACGTTCGCCTAGTGTTAGAGGGCCGGAGATTCCACCACAATTGCAGCAACCAGCCGTCAAAAGCAAAGGGCCCACCAAGGGATACGTAACCCACCGAAGAGGATCAGATAACAGCCCATTAGCGCAGCTCTATCCCACATGACGCTAACTGATGTTCCTAGTCTGTTAGAGCACCATTGAAAAACGTGTATTTTAAACACATCGAAATATTACAAAAATTACAGTCATGCAAATCAATTGCCTATTATTGTATCATTATTATTGTTACTCTTTATTTTAATAAGCTCTCCCTTTTCACCCTACTAGAATCGTTGTTTGCAGGCAAAAAAAAAAAAGAGAAGGACAGAAATACATTGTCGAAAAGACATAAACAAACAATTTGCGTTAAAACAACAACGATGTGGTCGCTCGTAGCGCTATCAAGTCAGTAGGCAGTGTGAAATGTCGTTCACTTTGTCGACGGCCGAGTGCTATTGACTGTGTTATTGGAACTCACGCCCCCACTACTCCCGCCTACGCCGATGATGACCCCACCAGGTGATGTGGAACTAGCGGCCTGTGACACTTTGGCGCGCTGGGCGGCTATGGTGCGTGACAAGACTAGAGACAGGATTTTGTCCAATGGGTCCATAGCACCACGCTGAACCCATTTCGGAATGGTCGTCCGGGCTTGCGAGAAGCCCAGCTTGTTTAAGATGTATTCAACTCCGTAAGGTTCAATACGTTTACCAGCCCATGATAGTAACCTGTTATTTGCAATTCAAAAATTAAATAAAAGACAAAGATATGATGATGAGAAATTGCGAAAAATGAAACAAAGGGCGTTAAAAATACCGGACGGTTGGTTCTAAATGCCACGTTTTGCATTCGTAACTGCGCCAGTCGATCTGTTCGAGAATGCGACGTTTCTTTTCATCTTCGTTCGTTAGCTGTAGCGAAAGCGATGGATTATTGATGCTAGGACTTCCCTGGCTGGGAGTGGGCTCGGCCAGGGAGGAGCCAGCTGTCGTGCTACCCATAGCTGCCTTTTGAAGTTCAGGACTTTGAGTCCGTTGATTGCTGGCCGCCGAGGCAAGAATCTAAAAATAGTGCAATGTGCAATTGTATCATCGTATTACATTAAAATATGCGAGAAATTCATGACGTACCACTCGCTCTTTCTCACGGACGTATGATGATATGAGATCGTGTAGGAAAAAGAATGCCTCTGCATCGACCGTAACGAAAATATGATCTTCGAAATCCGTAATGAAACTGCAATCTACGCTTGGTTTTTCTTCTGCGAGTAAAAAAGAAATTATTCACAACAACTGCCTGAATTTTTTTTTTTTTAAATCCAGATGTTATTAGAAAACCTGTCAGTGAAGGTACAGAGCCAGTCTGCAAATGCTCCGATTTCAGATGGAGTTGTAGACTAGGGAAAGCGAAAATGATTTCGGCAGCGTGATGATAATCAGGAATTTTGACTGATACATGGGCAGCACCGGAGTTTGAACGTTCCCGTTCCCGTTCCAAACTAGGAAATCGCTCCATGGCTATACGTGATGAATCAGTGTACACACGTTCGAGTAAATTACAGGTGGAAAAATGGTAGAAAGGATTTGATTACCGTCAAGCCGGCTGTTAGCGAAAGCGTAAAGGAACCAGTCCTGGATCGTTTTGAACTGCGGAGGGAAGAGTTGCGTGCGGGAAATGCGACAAACTGTGGCCATAGATGCTGGACTGTTTTGCTGCTGTTGCTGCTCGATAACGCGATAACCAATACCAACAGGCGTATGAGAGCCAGGTCCACTTAGCCCCAGGCTAAATGACAGATTCTGAACAACGTGGATATTCTTCGGATCAGCTGGACATGCAAAACAAGAGAGAACATTAATTTCGAAAGAGAAAAAGAATCAAAATCGTGCACTCACAATCGCCTGGAATCTCCTGGGCTTCGGTAGCGAATGAAACGCACGGGTCCTTAAGGCTAAAAAGTGCCCACGACTTGGATTTGAAGTTGACACCGTGGAAACAGGCCAGAGAGATGTGACCGCCATGCAGTTCCATTGTGCCACCGAGGATGGTGCCAGTCATTGGCAACGGTGTAGGTAACGTGGCAATTTCCAATCCAGCAACACGCTTCAGGACGCTTTGCCAATGCCTGTGATGTTGAGCTTCAACAGTAGGGCCGGCCGGCTCTACACTTACAGCAATTTTGGCAGTCACATTTTTGCCGCCACCCTTTACGACGGATGCTGCTGTGGCCGCCACCGGTGGCCGATAACGTTGAAAAAATGCGCCTGCTGCTGCGGAATTGTTGCTGGAAAAATTCATCAAGTTTGAGGTACATTTTGATTAGATCGGCCGTTGTGGATTTGGATATCATCAGCTGGAGTTGATCCCATCCAAGGTCGCCATGAATAAAAATCATGGCAGGCCGTTTGGTGGGCGAAGATGCAATCGATGTCCGCCTGGCTGGAACTTTGTCTGGATTCTTGATAAGATTGCCGATCCTCCATTCGTCCCGTAAATCAACGGCCAGCACGCTAACGCGACCCATCAAGACGCTAGTGCCCATGTAATCGAGCCGGCATTCCAACACTTGCAGTTTGATGGACATCCGATGGTCTGGTTCCGTACCTGGATCCTCCCGAATGGACAATGAAGTGTTGATGCCGCTCAATTCGATAGTACCACCGACGATGCCACCCTTGGCATCCAGGCCGGATCCCTTCCAGCCCGATTCCAATGTGCATGTTCTTGTGACCGGTGCTGCCAATAGACAAGCGTCCTTCGGCTTTAAAGTCTTTAGTTAACCACGAAACGTTTCCCATAACGTTGCCCATGTTCATGTGGACATTTAACTTGGTGAAATTGACGGCAAAGACAACCAACGTCTCCCATGCAGAAGCTGGAGATAACCCGGATTGATCGGGTTGCAGCTCTGCCCAGAGATCCCGACTGGCTGGAGGGAGAAGATCTGGCGCCGAGGAATCCGTTTTGCTCAAATCGCCCAGGAAGAGATGACGGACAATAGCTCTTCGATACCAAGCTTTAGGGAATGCTAAGATTTCTGGCAAACGACGCATGTCGTACTTGAAACTTGCCGATCCGATGTCGATGAGTGTCGAGAAACGAACGACAGCCTTAGCTGGATCGCTAGCACTATCTCGGCCGTTACGTGGCTCTCGATTTCCGGCCTCTCCGGCCGTTCTCGGGCTAAAATTGACTTTCCTGGAACGCGACAAGTTGAATTTGACGAACTCAACGTTGACACTCAACGAATCTTTACGTTCACTCTCGGCGTCATTGGCTTCGCGCTTCGATGAAGTCCCGCTCGTTTTCTTACCCCCACCGTACGGATGGAAGATGTAAAGAGAGAAATCTGATAAGCATCCAGTGACGCTCAATCCACCGCCTGTTAGGGCCTGATTTTCGGAACGCTTTGATGAAAAGACGAGGTGGAGAGACGGTAAGCGAAGGAGACACTCGACGCGCGAGACGGGCAGACAGGAGAACCGGAATGTGGACGGCTGGACGTGACAGTAAACGACCACATCTACCGGAAAGGATGCCGTGGTGGAGCTACCTGGAGAGCCGGTTGATGCCGGTCCATCGAAGATGAACAGTCCCGAATTCTCTGTGGCCGATGTTGGTGTTGGTTTCGCTTCCGGAGCTGTGATCGGAATAGGCTCCAGAGCCTGTTCCAGGAATTCCAAAATGTGCGGACTTATGATAGTTTCTTCTGGAATGCTGTGCAGCGTCATCCAGGCAAAGAGACTTCCTTTCTTGTTTGACAATTTGCCCCTGAAGAAAGATACAATAAAAGACAATTATAAAAGACTTTCATTTTAGAAGGCGCTAAAAAGAATAGAATAAGACTGACTTGTTGGTCGCTGAAGATACGGGGGAGGCAGAAGCATTGATTGGTGTAGGAATGTGTAGTGTCTCTTCGTGAACTGTTTTGGATTCGTAATAAACTTTAACGTCTAATCCAGGAATGTGGAAGATGGTCAAATCGACCGCCATTTGGGCGGTATTATTGGCCAAGACGCGCAGACGAGACGTTGACGCATTGTGGCGCATATCGGCTCTGCCTGGCTTACGGGCCGGTGCTGGGCTTGGCTGATGCGGGTTGGCGGCAGTGTCCAGCACAGAGCTGGAAAATGAACGTTCCTTTTTCATACGGCGAAGCATTTCGTCGTTACGGGTATCGCGCGTATGTAAAACGCACTTGCCGCTGTTGATGAAGACTTTGAAATCTAATTCCAAATCGACACTGGGCTCGCTGGAATTTCTGGTTCCGCAACCTACGCCGCTCGGGTTTTCAGCCGCTGAGGTAGCCCCGCTCCGGTCCCGTTCCTGCTCCAACAACGGCGGACCACCGCCGGCTATTGATGAAGTTGGTGTTCTTGGCCGTCTGGTTCCGCCAGCACCACCGCGATAGGCATCGCTAGTGGGCGTCGGAAGGCAGCTCATGGGTGGACTTCCTTCAATTGGCGGAAGAAGGAAACGCTGAGCGTCGCGCAGCAGGAAGTCATCCGTGGAACCGTGGCCGCTAGTTTCGAGATCCAGAACTACTGGCGGTACGACAACAGATCTGGACCTTTGATGATTGGTGTGACTCTGCGGAGGTGACCGTTGGGACTGCGAGTGATGTAGAGAGGGCGGCCGCTGATTGGCCGCGTTGCCCTGACACGGAAGAAAGCGAAGTGGACGTCACCGGATGATCTGTGATGATGGAAGAAGCTTTGACGCTTTGTCTTTTCAGCCGCTGGAGCATAACCCGACGGAAATCTTTCGAGGCCAGAGCTTCCAGTTCCTGAAGTCTACGCATCTCTTGTTCGACGGTAGCCGAGCTGGCCCCTAACAATTTCAAATCTTGGATAATTCGCGCCTGTTCACTCATTTCTTTTTCGATCAGCTTGGAACGATGACGGCCACCTCGCGGCATAGTTGCGACTGTTTCGCTGATGGTCACAGCCCGTTCGATCCTGCCACGACGGCGACGCAGCTCCACGGCTTCGTTAACATCCTGCGGATCGGCAATTAATGTTTCATCTTCATCCGTACTGGCACCGAGGGCCGACCCTTCACCAATTTCATCGCACGGACTAGCTGCCGGAGAACTCCTCTCGTCTCCATCTATGCCATCACCGTCGTAGTCTTCACCGTATTCCCCTTCTTCTTCTTCTTCCTCGCTTCCCGTCAAACCGGTGAGCGTGTGACCGAGAGCCGAAAATTGACGACCAATCGATGTATCAAAGTGGGTGTCCACGCCTTCCATCTGCCATCCAACGTGAAGGATCCACTTAGCGTTTTCGCCGTGTTGATGTTGAGCCGGTGTTACGGTGCGACTGCACACCTCGTAAGTGCCTTCCGAAACTACGCACAGATTCATAATGGCTGGATCGTCCATGTCAGGTTTCCAGTCATCCAGTCCCGTTTCGAAATCGTCTGCGAACCTTAGACAAAGTCCGGTGAATTTGCCTTTGCTGACGAGCGAGCCAGAACTGCAAGCTGAAATGCTAGAATTCTCTAACGTCACAACGACAGCGCTGCAAATTTCCGGTTCGGACGAATGGCCTTGTCGATTGGATTCGGATCGCCCAGTTCCGTTGCCTGTCCATAAGCTGGCCGGGGCCATGTTAAGTGGCATACAAATCCCCATGTCATCTACAGTCAGTTGGAGAAAGAGTGTACCCAAACTTGGGGCTCCTACTCCTAGTTGGCTAGTCAGCTGGCCTAATTTATCCAGCTTGTCCGATTTATCTGCTACGAGTGAGGCGTCCTTGATCCATCCACCACGTTGCTCTGTCCAGTATTCGTAAGCGTTCTTATAATTTAGCCAAACGAGAATTGCTTTATCGACGGCCACTGGCTGCAAGTAGATGAGCGGGCGTGTTAAGGTGATAAGCACCACCTCTTTATCAGCCGCTGGATCGACTCCTCCCGGCTCGTTGGGTGTTAGTTCGTCCTGGAACGCGTTGCGTAGGCTAATGCGCGTCTTAAAAAAAGCCACTTGTTGAAATTCGGCTTCGGCTTCTTCGAAAAGCGGATTACGGATCAGCTGACCCAAGCTCAAATTCAGGTCTACTTTGGCTCGGCCGAATAATTTTGCTGGACGAGACGCCTGCGCCGAAGACGAAGCGGATGGAGGTGAAAATGTTCCTGCACTTCGCTGCGCATTGCTTTGCGAAAAGACGTTCTGGACTCTGTTGGAGAGTTGCAATTCAACCAGGCCTGTTTCTAGCCGGACGGCCGTATTTGTTGGTGTAGTCGCTGTTATTTGGATGCCTTTTAAACGAACAATGAGGTGGTAAAGAAGCATCCGCATGGCCGAAGAGTCGGGTTGTTGTTGGTCGGCAGGTTGTTCTTCCCATAGCGGGACAGGCTTGTCACCACCGGACACTTTGTTGAGGACATCGTTGACTTCAGCCATAAACACCTTTTGAACAAAAACCAAATGATTGAGCAGATCGGTGGTCAAACTGTGCTCAAAGACTCCAATTTCAGCCACGGCACTTAAGTAGTTGCCACGACACAGCACCACTCCGTCAACAAAGCCTTCCGTTTTGACGCTATCCTGAAGATACTCGGCCCCAACGTGCACCTGAGGCAGTTCAATGGACGCTGATGGTGGAAGATTCTCGGTGATTTGAAGTTTGGTTGTAAAACTCAGTGAATGGCGCGGTAGATCGATGTCGAATTTGGCTTTGCTACCTGTTATACCAGCGCTGACAACCTGTTCCATCTGGTACTGGGCTTGCAGCGAAGGTAGAAGAGCAGCCGTTATGCTCAATCGTTGCAAAACGATGGAGAACTGCATAACCAATGGCTGAAGCAGATTGGTGGTGGCTTCTCGTTCGACTTTCCCTCCGACGGAACGATGTTCCACGGCGGGAACCGGGATCTCCTTAGGTGGCGATTGCAGCAAAGGACCGAGCGCGTTGGCGTTGGTTCCAAAAACACCGCTGCCTCCAGCGCCGAGTCCTCCGGCGACTAGATCCAGCTCATCAGGGATGGTGCTAGTATTCCGTCCGGTGTTGCGGCTGGCCAGCCGAGGTACTCTGAATTCTTGTAGGGTCGAAGAGAGCTGTTTAGAGCCGCGTGTCATCATGCCGTGCAGAACACCTGGATGCTGCGGGATGTCCACGTGGACGGCCCCGATCGAGAGTAGGCCCGAGTTCTTGTCTTTACCGTGATGGGACAACCGAGAATACAATGCCTGTGACTTGCCCACGGTAATCTTGACTACCGTCTGTTGACTCGGTGCGACACCCTGTGGTGAGAAATCAAAGTAAAATGTTGCGTGATTTGTAGGAATTAATTAGTGTTACCTCTAGCAAGACGATCATGGCCCGACCTAAATGGCCCGTCAGAGAGCACTCCATGCGTGGGAAATTGTGTTGGAAAGGTGGAGCATGAGACCGATGAGGCAAACCACCAACGCGGACTTTTTCTTTGTACGTCAAACTGGTGTGGAGTGAAACTATTTCTGATTCGAGGCGAAGGCCGCTAAGCATGGCCAACAGCCGGACCACGATTCACTTTCATGATGCCAAAGACAATGATGCGGGTACGTTCCGAGCGAGATGCCACCACAGTGGTGTGGCTGGAAATGGGTGGACGACTATCAGCTCGGGTTGAAGCCGGAGTAGGACCCAATCCTAGCTCGGCATCGCCCGTTGGGCAATTCGGTGGCTCACTGATGCTGTGTTGTTTGTTTACCGTACTGGCCGCTGTCATGGACGAGTACAAATCCAAGAGATGGTAGATGGTACGCCAGCAACTAGGCAAACCAACAGTGGCTCCGGTGGCGGAAGCAAGAGTTGGAGATGGATCAACGCCATCTTGAACGTGCTTGCTTGTATCTGTAGCCAAGGTAGTTGGAACAACCATATGGTTATCTTCGTGATCGTACATTTTTGCAAAGCGCGAGCTCGAACGAAGCCTGTTGGCCAAAAAACTAGGCGGACGGAAGGAACGATTGGCGAATTGAATGGATTCCGACTGAATAGAAGGTGAAGGCTCTGGTTCTGATTGAATAGGTCGTTGGGGTAGTGGAGGGGATGGGGTAGATTCTGGAGAGTCGAAAATGACCGTCAAAGCTCGAAGAGGATCGGGCCCGCGTTTTAATGGCCTCTGTTCTCTGAGTTGGACTTGTGTTGCTTTAGCGTTGCCGTAAACGCTGCTGAGTTGGTGAAGAAGCCGCAAGAGGGGCATGTTCACCTGCTGGGACAAATAACCTACAGAGACACTGAAATTCAGGGCCGTGGTCCTTTGGGGTTTCCATAGGCCGATTTGGCCAAGAAATCCTGTTCCGCCTACAGCAGCTACTGATGAAGATGCGGCTGCAGTTTCCGACTCGGCTGATGGACCCCGACCTGAAACGCCACCGGTGCTTTCATCACAACAGGTGCCACCAGCGCCCAGTAGTCCACCGTCCGATACCTGGTTCACTTGAATTTCGATCGACATGCGTTCACAGAGAAATGCTGGCACTTCCGGCGGAATGTAAACGCTGAACTTGTGACCGCCCGTGGCATTTTTTGCTCTTCCACTATTATGTCCCGCTGTTTTCCCCATCTTGGAACGTCGTGATGAAGATCCAGTTTGATTCCATTCGCTCTCGAAGATTTCGACGCGAAGTTCTTCGATTCCGCCCAGCACGGATGCGCTTCCGCTGAGAGAGAGGACGTCGGAAAGCGTGCGTTTGCTTTCCAGGCCGACGCTGGCAAAAAGGGAGACGAAGATGGCCCTTGTGTCTACTAACAAATTGAACTGCTGATGAGGCTGCTGTTGCTTCTGGTCGGACGACTGCTGTGATTGTTGCTGTTGAGGCTGAAGTTCTGTTGGTGTCGGTTTAGCCTGATCTGGTTTAACGGCACTTCTCTGTTGCCTGGCTAGCCAGTTGTAGAGATCAAACTCTTCCTTCGATTCTTTTTTATCGGTTTTGCGCAACGGAGCTGTTGCGTCTTCTTCGTCATTTTCCTCTTCGGCACTGGACGCTGAAATTGTTTTCAATTCGTAGCTGCCACCGAAACCAGACGGATGTGTTCCCCCTGTCAATTTGCGACGAAGGGCTGAGATTTTCGGTGGAGATGACGGTTGCGAAGTCGAATTCCTACCCAGAAGAGGTAGACTGGATTCGTTGAGGTCAGCTGGACTGAGAACAAGACTGGATTCATCCGACGATATCCACGAGCTTTCGGCTTCGTTGTGGCCTGCCAACAAACGCTCATCTTCGTCGCCAAGGTCTGCAGACGGAGGGCCACTTCTCATCGATGCCAAATGAAGACGACCCGGATCTCTGCCCATTGCCATAAAATGGCTGTTGATCGGAACGCTGAGATTCGCTGGAGTCTTCTGGGCGCTGTTCTTGTGTAGCGAATACGTCAGCATGAAAGGAGTGTAAATGGCGCTCTTCCATTGACGGCCGAGAACGATCACACCCTGCTTTAGGGTCGATAACGGGGGAACGATGCTGGGTGCAAGGCGGGCCTCCAAAGTAGCCCATTCGTTCCTCAACATCAAAACGTAGCGATGGAGCACCAAATTGAGTTGACACGACGGGTCCTGCCACATGAACGGAATAACAAATTAGTTTAAGACTATAATACTTAATTCAAACAAGGTAACCTCTTGCAATGTCCGCGACATGAGTGATAAACAGCTGTATTTACTCTTGATCGGCAAATGGATCTGCTGGACGTCTAGAGCTTCGGCCATGAGCCCTGCCAGAACGCTAAGAGATCGCGTTTCGGCCGCACGAACTAGTTGCATCACAGTTATGGCCAATCGATCACCGGAATTCATCCAGGCGTTAATGGCAGGTGAAGCTGTCGATAATAAATTTCGATCTAAAAGGGCAAACTCAGATTTCTTTGCTGGAGATGTACGAGGCGGAGCGGCAAAACTCAACCAAACGGCTTGAATTTGAAGCGAACACGACGACAGGTCTTTTTCAGCCTGGGGCCGAATCAGCCCGGCATTTTGCTGATGATGGGCGTCAGGTGGTTCGGCCTGAAGTGGGTGTCCCTTTCTCCGAGCGCTGTTTGAACGAAATGTGACTAGAGTGGCTCGGCACGGACCCCGGAGGTTGGTCGTCGACGGTGGGGGTTTCGTTGGGTAAAGGTATCGTCTCCATTTCGACCGTGGTAACGACCGATCCTTTTAGGTCACTATTTTCGCTGGCATTGCCAGTTTCAGGGACATTTGACACTCGTTTGACGGCACGGAGGTTCAAACCTTGAAGGCCGCACTCGAACACGACACTGCCATAACGTTCTTCGTCTGAAACAATAGGGAATGATTGAGCCGAAAGCTCGTGGTCGTTGGCATAGCTAAAAAGGACTCTGGAACATCCTGTGGGTATCACCGTAGCCGTGACATTGTCAGGGGGAAGTCCAGGAGTTTGCGAAGGTGAGTCGTTGTTGAGGCGTCTCATTTGAAGGTGAATTTTACCCAGAGTGCCGCTGGCCATGATTTGCTCGTTTTCAGTCTGCGTCCATTCGACAAAGACAATTTCAGGAACTCCAAGAGATTTGCCGGGTCTGCTCTTGGGTTTCTGAACGCTCGCAAAGAAACTCTTATTACCTCCACTTTGTCTTTGCTCTACGGGACGACTGACGGCTTGCACCCATCGACATTCTCGCACATTTTGGGAGAAATGGAGTGAAAGAGCGTCAATACAAACGGCCGCCGAAGAGACACAGACGAGATCGCGAGGATTGTCTAGCATTGATAACGATATGAATTGTTCCACTATGCCAGCTTGCAGCAAACACAGATTTATACGTGGAATTTGAATGGAACCGCGCAGTTGGTAGACGGTTAAGTCACGGTACAAAGCGGGCCCGGTTTTCTGTTCCAGCAAAGCCATTCGTTGTTTTTTGAGCGGATTCTGAGACTCGACATGACTGATGGATCGACCATAGATGCGTGTCATCAACGTCATCGGGTGTAGATGTTCCAGAGTGGGCACCAGAGTTTCGACAAAACGCTGGGCGGATTCCAGGCTTAGAGGGCAACACATGACGTGAATGGGCCTACCAACTTTCACTAGTACAGTGGATGCATCGCACCTTTCGGTTTTGGTTCCGCTTGTACCTGATGGCCTTTCTTCTTCACTGGCGTCCCAGACCCATGGCTGGCCGCTCTTTTCAACTGGTTCTTTCGAATGCGGAGCGAAAAACCCGAAACCAGCTCCTTGATGACCAGGAGTGTTCAGTGGGCGATCGACCAAGCGGAAAGATGAAAATCCAGATTTTATCATGTGGAATCGGAGTTTTGATGTGTGTGATTGACGAATTTCCGTCGGAAACTTTGGTGCTGGTTGAGACCAATTAGGGCATTCCGCCTCTCCTAAATGGGAGATGTAGCTGGTCAAAAGAAGAGGCGAGTCGACCACGGGACGGGCGGATTGCAGATGAAGGTCAACTAACGAGAAATCATCCACGGATGATACAGCGGAATTAAAAGAGATGTTGGATGTTCTCGATGTCGGGCGACTACTCATACGGGAGCTGGAGGAAGGTGAAGTCCTCGTTGACGAAGAGGAGGACGAAGCTACGGAGCATCTGCCCTTATTTCGACTGCCATCGGCAACGATGAGGTTGGTGGCCTCATCTGGTAGACTAGCAGGGAACGAAACAAGTTCGTCCGATGGAGAACTGTCTGCCACATCTTCATCGTCTTCTTCTGCCGAGTAATAAAGTTCGGACTGCGATTCAGTTCGGCTGGTTCTCGAGGAAATCGTGGAACGCTTACGGCTCACCAATGGATGTCGGTGTTCGACAGTCGCCTGATCGGCTAGGGCTGGCATAGAATTTTGTCCAGACATCCGTTTTCCAGAGAAAATTTTCCGTTTTGTTCCAGGGCTGGTCATCGGAAGAGATGGGGTAGAATTTGCCGTACCAAGTTCACGTTGCCGTGATCCATTTTGTTGAATCGACTGATTTTCCAATTCACGGAATGACATCCGGTTCCTTGATCGAGTCTTAAAATTGGTTAATTGATTCAATTCTTCGTCTCCTTCTTCAGTTTCTTCCAAGTTTACATTCGTGACGCGGTCTGAATGCGACGCTTTCTCAGGAAGAATTAACACCCCAGGCACATTTTTCATAGTGCTAGTATTGCTGACATCGGACTGAGGTCGTTCTTTCGATGCTGCAGCCGTTGGAGGTGAATTACCTCCTGTTCTGGCTGGTGGATCGAAATCAATTAAAAAAGCATCCGTTCTCAAGATACTTTGGCTAAAAGCGGGGTCGGTTCCACGACTGAGCAGTGGATTAGCCAGGGCAACGTAATGATCAGAGTTTCCTAATAAGTCGTCTTCGTGGCAATAAAAAAAACCGAAACCGTTAAAATTGCGTCCGAAGAATGCGCAACCACCTCGGCAACCGCATTTGCCTAAGTTGCTGTTTGGCTGACCGCCAGAATCGGCTTGGGCGGCTACGTCGTTAATATCAACGAGGTTATCCCAGAGGAACCACAAACGATGTGTACGGGTGTCGTGAAGTCGTAGAAAAGAGCTCTGAAGAGCGGGTAGATCGACACGGCAATGGTCTGCCGATGATCCAACATCTACATAAATGGGTCCAATTTCAACAAGACCAACTTCGAGCCATTCCTGGCAAGGGATTCCGGTTGCAATAGGAGCTGCCGATCCAAAATCAATCCGATGGCTGTCGATTGGACTGTGCGGCTTTTCCCGACCCATGTACAATTCTTCGACGCTAGAACGTGAATAGCCACTAGCTTGAGTTCGATTCCAGGTGCTATTGCTGCTGCTCATTTTGACAGCTCCTGACTTGTAACGATCCGTGGCGTTGAGCGCTGTAAAAGAGCTGTCGAGGTTGGGTCCGCGAGAGGTGCTCAAATATTGACGTAGGTGCACTTTAGGCATTAGGATGGACACACCTGCATGAGTCCGACGTGTATGCAAATTGCAAGTTGCCAATCGTAATGGATAGATCTATTTAAATTCGAAAAATTTGAAAAACTAATTATCTGAAAAAATAAATAATAAGGTACCATTTAACTTTTTGAATGTAGAAAAAAAAAAAAGAACGCACCTGTAATGTAACGGCCGTGCCCGATTCTACTAGAGAAAAATCAATCAGGTCGATAGAAAGACGGGTCATGCGATACTTAATGTCTTCCGAGGATGGGCACAATGAACCCAAGGTGGTTGGCAGATTGATTGCGGACTGGTTAGGTGTTGTTGAGAATGGACAAAGCGGCTGGGCAGTTCCATGGTGGCACGATGTCTGGCTTTTGGGTGGACGTATCATCTGATTTTCTTCATCCAATGCCAAGCGAAGAAAGATTTCCAGTCCGGCAGTGACATGTTGCAATTGTGGCATAGTCATTCGACCCGTCAGCTGACCTAACGTGGCCTCTATTAACCAGGCATATTCGATTGTGTCTTCATCGATGGCTCGCCCCGTTGGACTGAACATTGCGTGACCACGCACTTGTAGCGCTGACAATACTAAAAAGCCCTGCTGAAGATGGCAGCTCTCTGCAGTCCGTAAAACGGTGTCTGTTGAATACAAAACTGCTGGTGATACGAGAAGCTGGAGTCTAGTCTCGAGAAATGTTTTGTTCATTTCAAAACTGAGTTTCTCCAGAAAAACAGTTGGACACGGAGGATCGTCTTTGCTACAATGCTGTTAGACGTAGCAACAAATACTAGATTGGATGCGCAACTGGAACTAGACTCACTATCGAAAAAATAAAATACCTTCATTAGGTGGGCATTAATATCATGCATTGTGACCGAGACGTTCACATGAAGTGGTCGACCGATGCGTACGTCTATGACATTCTCTTCCATCGAGGCGCTTGTATCGGGAATAGGATCAGCGCTTCGGTTTAGCGATTCATTTTTACCCGTTCTCTCCATGTCAAGCATTGCAGCCGATGGATCCATATCAGCCATTCTTTGATCTTCACCAAAAATATTTTCCTATGAATAAAAGTGCGTGGAAATTTGAAAAAAATGGTTTCACTATTTCTAGAAATGAATTACCTTGAGATTAAGGAAAACTCGGAGAACAGTTCCATAGACGAATAACTCAGACGGACCCAACTCTATTTCGACATTGACCTGGTCTGCCGTTAAGGTCGTCGGATCGAATTCCAAAGCGGATGGTCGACCAGTTCTAAGCGGGACTTGAAGAGACGCTGTAGTGGGAACAGGAAAACGGACTGGGGTCAGCAGTAGTTCTTCCCTCTCTGGTGTAGGCACGTTGGCCTGTGGCGCTGGCCCCGGAGGAGTCATTGGATGGTAAGTGTACTGGATGCCGAGTGAAATCACTGGCACCGTCCAGCACTGGACCCAGCCCTCAGAACGTTTGACTAAATTACGCCAACGTTCCTTGCCAGCAGTCGATTGGCGTTTCATTTCGTATGGGCTGGAAAAATATGCATGATCGGGAAATTTCCAATACTTGCACGATAATCTACTAACCTCCGCAGATCTATTAGCTGTCCGTGCATGCGCTGCAAGCGCCAAAAGGACCGGTCGGCTGGTGGACATTTCAGGCAACTGCACATTCATATCAAGCGACTCACCCTGTAAAGGGTTAAACAGATTAAACCTCAATTTTCTCAACACCTCGAGAAGATCCTAAACTAAAATACGCACTTGAATTTGGAATTTCAGTTCCATTGTTGCTGGGAGAAAGTCGTTGAAAGGAAGGGCAAAGGCAAGCTCGAGAAAATCTCCGCTAAATGCCGCGTAAGCTGATGGACGGTAAGGATCATTAGTTTGAAAAATAAAAGGTTTAATAATTACACGGTTACCATTTTCTTGACGCTGCGAAGAACAATCAACCCAATTGTACTGATTGGCGATTGTTACTAGCTCAAACTCTTTAAGGCAAAACTTAAGGAACCAAGTATAAGGGATGTGATGTAGTAAATCGGCTGGATTTCTTGATGACCAGTCGTTGATCAGATCTGAAAATAGAGAGTTGCGTAATTTCAAAGCTCCGGAAAATTGACGAATAACACAACAAACCACACCTTGAAAAAAATAACGATGCTCGTATATAAGGTGCAAAGTGGCTTTCGTTCCCGTTAATGATAAATTCCAACTTTGATGCGAATTCCAAGCCAACCGGATATTGCATTAAAACTGCAAATTTTAACGTTTCGGCTTCCATTAAGCTTCGATACTAAATAAGGAAAATAAAATGGAAAACATTTTAAGCTTGTTACGAAAGGCTATGACTAAGTGATCAATACCTGCAAGCTTGTAGAAGCATCGACATGGAGGAGTTGGCCAGAAATTTTTGTCGCACAACCGTCAGATTTCACTGTCCATGGAATAGTTATTTCCAAGTAGGATCCAGCGCCAATCGTCATGTGAATGGCGTTTGTTTCCTGTTTTGTTTGAAAATGTGAACATTTTTGTTGGGGTTCTATTATTGAATTAGTTCTTCTTCTTTTCTTTACAAATAATCGGAAAACGGAAAGGTAAAACTCAACTTGCCTTGCATTTTGTGAACAACACATCCACAGTGGCTTCGCTTAGAGTGCTAAAACGGATGTCAAAAGATTGTACCGTTCTTTTTTCGCCTGGTCGCGGTGGAGACGTAATCTATGAAAACAATTAATAAGTATTGAAGCCCCGAATAAAAAAAAATAAAATTAAAAAAAAAAATGTAAAGTTTAGTACCTTCATAGGCTGATAATTTGGAGGATAGAAGAATTTAAATAACTGCTCTCTTTTCCTATCGGCCCAAGGGCCGTAACTAAAATCTGTTCCTTTGCCACAGCGGATGTCCAGTCCCCAGACAGGTGCATGACATTCGACCACATCGCCATTGGCCAACTCAACCATAAGAGGCACTTCCGGCACGACACCAGGCTCGTCCATGTAGTAGTAAAAGTCGATGGTATTGGAAGAAAGAACGACGAAGCCTTCTCCCATGAGCCTAGGCGGCTCATCATTTAAACCCGTATATTTTAAACTTGGCGCAAGAGTTACCTGGGACAAAATTAAATTGATTAGTTGGTGGTTGCTTTTACAGCACGAACAAATAAGTTTGTGGCTACTTTAAAATTTTCTGCTCGACATGTGACAACGTGAACGAAATGATCAAGCTTGGACATTGCAGGCTTAGTTGAGTAGACCATATAACCTTCCTCCATCGAAAGACACAGAGTCGTGGGTACCAGCCGATTTCCAAATACCGCACGGCCCTAGAGACGAGTAAGGAAGAATGAAAAAATTTTCGGTGTGCATATTCATGGCCTTAAAATCTTACGCAACATATCTCCACTTTTATAACTGGAATTAAGTCTCTCCATGAACGACCGAGAACTCTCGCGCCCCAACTATTCGATTCATCATCGGTTAATTTGCTTGACGTCGATGCTTTATTGGTTGTTTTGTTAACTGAACTATTGCCCAGATTTCCACTACCCTCGTTTGGTATGATTAATGATTCCAAACCAAATAGCTCTTCAAGTTCGTTGTACAAGTTGGAACGATTATAGATGTGCAATTCAAGACCGTTAAGCATTAGCGACAAACGAGTATCTGAATGTGACAAGTCTGAATAAATAAAATTAATATTAGTTCATAAAAATGGTTGATTGACTCAAAATACCTTCTGTTATATCTTTGGGCACATAGGATCTCCACCATCGAAACACCAACCATCCATCTTGAATTCTAATACTAAAATCCTCACTAGTGTAAACAATGTCACGAAACATGATTTTTCCTGCTAACACATCAAATGTGAGTGAACCTAAAAAAAAATAATGGAAATATCAAGAAAACATCAGTATACTGCAGTTTTGAAGAGTACTTACCTATTCTTAAATACCCACTTCCAATTACAAATCTGTTTAACAACCGAGTGAGAATTTGGCCAATGACACGAGCACTGTAATGTGTAATATAGGTGAACCAAAACATAGCAATGAGGAGGGAGAATATCAGCCAGGCAAAATTGGCATCAATTTCAATGTCCTCCAGAGTAGTCTGAATGGTCTTGGTGAAATTCCATTGAGATGCCTGTCCAATTTCACTACCACCCAGACTAGTCCCATTATGATTGAGATCGGTCATTTTCGATTGCCCAACTTGATAAGAAAAGAACTTAACTATATCGATCGTACGACTTTCTAGGATTTCACTATTTATTTACATGATTACTTGATAATTAACAACGAAGGGTATTAAAAACCGAAAAGACCCTGAACATGAGCAGCGACATGTACCAAATAGAACAACCCGCCTAAAAAATTTGTAAACTGAAGGACCCAACCACTGAAAGCAGAGAAAACAAAAAATCGCTCTAAGTCTGCTCTAACCTATAAGTCCGAACTGCGAAACAATTTCGTGATTGTGATTGTGAATAAGAGCTTCTGCTGCGACCAACATTGCCATATCACTGCAGCAAAAAAAAACACAGATTTCTTTTCAATTTTTGCCAAATGCCAAAGAGCCAAAGAGAAGAGGGAGAGCAGCAGGAGTTAAACAATTTGTAAAGGAGAGGCCGTATAAGAATGCAAATGCCGCGATGAAAATAACGACAGTCGCGACCGTCATTGTCATTGACCAACAAATTTATTGATATCACCTGGTGTTATCCACATAACCAAAAATAAAGCATAGTCACAGTTCAAGATAAATGAGGGATACTGCTAACGAGGGGTATAGCAAAAGCGATGTCAGGGAATTTTACTGCGATGTCAGGGAATTTTACTTATCTTCTATTCTAGAAAGGAACATTTTCTTCCAAATTCCAATGGTTTCATCGGCTGTTTCCATTCGAAGAACTGTGTCGATTAACTGAAACCGGGAATCAAAGTCAGCAGCATTGGAAAACGGGAAATACTGCAAGTGGTTTTTTAGCTTCGTAACAAACGGAAAGCCACTATCCAATGAAGTCCAGAGGGCAATGAAATTATTTGGGGAACTGCCCCAATCTTGGCTGGCAATAAAATTGCTGATTCCATCTAATTGTTCAAGCAATAGGAACCGGTCAAGCGATTCCAGGAGACTAAGCGCCGATCGGTCAGAATTCACTAAGCGTTCAATGCTTCGAATAATTGCGCATTGACAACCACAGCCATAAATAAGATGGAGGATCACCTACAAGAGTAGAATAAAAAATAAAATCTGACAAACACAGCAATGTGTGACCGAAAAAAAAATACCTTAAGCACTGGAGCTTGGATGTCTACAAGGGGTACGACATTACTTTGAGATTCTTGGAATCCCCCACGGAACATTGCTTCGAAGAAACTTGCACCTTGTAAACGACTCTTGACACCACCAATCCTTTGATTGGGAATTATTTGGAAGAAAACGTCCTCTCTCAAATTGGCTACTTGACATGGCTCATGGCTAAATAGATCACTCAGGGCAGTGTGAGGACTGAGAAAGTCGTCCATTTTTAGAAATGAGCCAAGGGAGGACAACGACGCGGCAGCGTATGCTCTAGTATTAGGTGAGCGTAACTGCTTTCCAATGGTATCAAGTATTCGGAGATCATTGACATATCTTCGTAACAAACCCCTGGATTTAACGATCAGTGGTGCAGCCATGGCAACAACCGCAGAGGACGCTAAATCGTCGGAGCTCTTGAGTAAAATGTTTTCAATTTCACCTCGTCCAAACTGCGCTACAATGGAAGCCATTTGGTCCAGAACTTGTTCAGCCACTCTTCGGAGACTCGAATGTAGTGGGCAACAGTGAACTGTAGTTAGTCTGCGATTTAATCCTACATTTCAAAATAAAGGGCCTTAGCATACGAATATTCAATAAGTATCAGGCGGAAGGTACCGAGATATACTTCCAACGGGAATTGTGATCGTAGAAGTAGATCGACAAACAAGGATTGGCAACTGTAAAAACCGTAGAGTTATGGATGGAAAAGCATTTCAACTTTTATAACCTACCTGGCAAGTCGGAAGAGGAATTGACAGGCTCGAAATGTGGGCGTTGGGGTTTCTATCAAATAATCTATAACGGCTTTGACAGTATTCAGATCGGTAAGCTGTTTCGGTGTATCTTCTAGCCAGCTGAGTTTGAGCAGAAGATAGATGGCTACTTCCTGTTGGTGGAACTTGACGCGACTCGGCCGCAAATTCTGGCCAATTTTCGTAAAAGTCTTTGTCGTCGACTTGTCCTAGTTTGAGCCACAGCATTTTAAGGTCTTTGTCACAACAAAGTCTTCGACCTGAGAAATCACTTTGGCAAGTTTTTGCCCGCTTCTTGCACGGCAGTTTCGGACTAGTAGGAATGGCAAGGCCATCGCTTTCTGAATCAAGTTCGAAGCCAACATTAGTTGGAGAATAACAACCCGCTTGGTCCTCTTCTTCATCGTCTGAATGTTCAAAATCAGATGAAGAAGGCAGGGTAGGGCGGGAAAAGTGGACTCATTAACTCGGCTGGCGGTGAATCGATTGGATAGATTGAATTCTCTGAGGCAGGACTCGCCGGATAACCGGAGCTATAGGCTGGAGAGACATTCCCTGAAGAATAATCAGAGCCAGCGTCACCGTCTGACCCAGAATCCGACCAGGTGGAGAGAGAATGGGTCGGTGAAGAAGAGATGCTTTGAGATCTAGGACTCGAAAGTGGACTGACGGTTTCACTGTCAACCATATTTGGCCTATCAGGATTCCATCCAAAGATATTGAGTGCAGCCGGATTATCTTCACTAGATTCCCGGAGCCGAGAAAATTGATCATACTCCATTTCCACCGCCTGGTAGCTAGGGCTGTTGGTGCGATATTGCTTTCTTGATCGGCATCTAATCTTGCATTCAGAATGACCAACTGTCTGACGAGATTCCGTCGATTCTTCAAAGGATTCTTCCAAAAGCGAAGAACTTATCTCAGCCTCTGCCGATTGTGTACGATTCTGCTGAGGACGTTGAGGGGTATAAGCCAGCTTTACCGGATCGACACAGTTCAACATACCTGAGATAATACGTAGAAAGTTTAGTAGGACTCAAAGAGGCAACGACAGAAATAGTCACCACCTAGTCAATCGGGTGGTGAGAAGATCTACAACTCCTCCATCTACGAGTTCTGCCAGAGCACTCGTATCATATTTAAAAGCAAGTAAAGTACTGAAGATGTTGTTGTGCTGCGAACGAAACCGTTGTGAATGCAACGGTATCGATAATCCAGCTGTGCAAAACGGATCTGATTCCCGAATTAACCCGAGCAAAATGGGGATGCCCCCAACTTGAAAAAACAAGTTTGGGCTTTCGCGGCACAATAATAACAGACTGCTGAGATAGACTGTCGTTCCTGGATTAAATATCAAATAAGAACAACAAATTCATTCGTAAGGACGGTTAAGGATTTTGATATTCTTTACCACACTTCCCCAATTCCTTTTCTTCTTTAACAACCGGAATAAGGGCTTCGAACGCATCCTTTGATGCTAGCAATGGCCGCACATGTTTATCTTGAACCAGTTGGTATAAAAGCTGAGGCGCCTTGGTCGATATAACATCTGAGGGGCTGAGTCTCAGCTCTACGAGAATCTAAGAAAAAAAAGTGCATATTTGATGGCAAAAACCATACGCAATAATTCAATCAGTGAAAACTACTTTGCTATAACTTTTCCTCCTCCTTCGCATCCAATCCAATAATGAGCAGAAGTTTCAGGGAAGCGCTTCATGTAGTTAAATATATGTGCAAAGGTAGCAAACAGCTTCTTTTGAATATTGACATTTTCAGTTTTCATTAGTAAATTTGAAAGCTTCGGGTAGATATGATTTTTTCCTAGAACAGCTACGTGTTCTTTAGAATCGGAAAGATTATGGATTGCACGAATAGCCATGCTTAAAATTTCTTCGTTGGTCGAACGATCGATTATGTTTCCTATCGTATGATGAACCGAGTACTCCAGCACACATTTTGCGGCAACTTTTTTATCGTGAGCAAGCGATCCGATGACTCGACAGCCTCTACTTAAAATAGCAGTATCGTCTTCAAACGATCGTAAAACCCGAACTAATACTGGCAGACCACCTTCTTTGCGAAACTATAAAAAAAAAAGTTATTTTATGAAATTTGGAAGATGAAAATAACATTCAAATGGTGCAAATTTGATTCACTAATGCTTGACAACTTGTATACTTACAATAGTTCTTGGTTCCTGTTCTAGAACACAATGACCCAAAATGCTAAGACTGACATCAACAATCTTCCTATTGGATTTTTGTAGCTGTGCAACTATATGCTTTACACCCTCAGCTTGAATAAAAATCTGCAACAACTGAGGCTTCGGGATGAACTCTGTTCTAAGTTCTGTTAATGCACGATAGCACACTGATGAATGACTAGAGCTCAATTTGTCGAACAAGTATTGAATCCTTTGGTGAATGGAATCTGTGCTTTTTAAGGAGTCCATTTCATATAGACATGTAGCCTATATTGGGCAACTGTAACAAAATTCAAACTGAAAATAGTTTTTAAACAGCTAAAATGATTAAATGGTTACATTAGAATTTCCAAACCTATCAAAGCATAGGATGTATTTGTTTGTTTTCTTTAATGAAGATTGAACAACATGAAGTGCAAATTTAATGTTGCAGTCAACTGTCAATAAAATATAAAACAAAAAACAAAGAAATCACTGTAGCTCTCAGCTGTTTTCGGAAGAAGAATTTACACGGGACGAGATACAAGAAGGCCTCAAGGCGCAAACCAAGGGTCCATCGAGACTTCGAAAAACAATATAAATGAAGCACGAGAATAATATCTTTAAAAAATTAAGAGAATTTCCTCAAAAAGATGCTGAAAAACTTTATGTAGCTAAATATCCAATAACTTGGAACAAATTGCATTAATTTTTTTCAAAGGTGATTGACTTCCCTATTTAGTGGATATCATGAACTGTTGCAAACTTGTTCCTGCCCTCAAATGTCAATTAAATTTTTAATTGGATTTTGTTTTTGTATGTTGTACTCGTCTGCTTGTATGTTTACATCCCGTATTGTCATTATTTATGATTGGTGCGTATGTTTTGCTTCATGGTAGATTTGCCAAGAAAAAAAAATGGTTGACAACACATTCTTCGAACTCTCTAGTATTGTTCAAAGTAACCTCCTATCACTTAGTGATACCAAAACAGGTGTTTCATTGGAAGAATTTGGTATAATCATCGATACCGTTTGTAATAGTTTGGCTAAGATCCCAAGCACGGACGAGTCACAAAATGCAATCAAGCAGTTAGAAGGTAAACAAAATATTAGACTTCAGTAATACAATTTTTTTACAAAATTTTTTAGTTAACAAACCTTTAGGAAAATTGGGCCCACAGAGAATATCAGAGTTGTACACAAGCCTTTCTAAATTTATAATCCAAGCGGCATCCCAAAATATTTCATCCAGTCAACTGGAGTCTAAACTGAAAACATTCAACTGGTCCTCTGAAAAAATTGATAGACTTATGAAAGTCTTTTTGGTCAACCAAAGCAAAATCCAAGCAGTCCTAAGGCTGTATGGTTCAAGTCCACCAAAATTAGTTGATGTCAATTGGAGGCTAGATTATCGATTAGAGGTATTTGTAATTCAAAACTTATTTTGTGTTAGCCAATACTCAAGTATCTATAATTTCATAGACCAATACTAGAGGACCTGTTCATGAGTTGATGTATATTATTGAATTAATCCTGGAGGACAAAGGCCGCCGTGAGCCGTTGACCTTTACTGCGTCTCACGCAGAATTGGAAGACTTGGTGAACACACTTAAAGATGCGTGTCATTCTGTCAAACGTGTTGCATTGGTATGAGATTGGCACGAAGAACATAAAAATTATAATCGAATTTTCTCGTGTATTCTCCTTAGTTAAAACTAGGATTACAAAAAAAGGGAAACAAACTAACGCACGAAGTACAGTGATAGTTACGAAGGCATTGAAGACCTTCGTCTCCACTCTCTCAGTGTACAAATATCGCACTCTTTCTATACAGATTGAACGTGACCACAAGGCGATAAAGCCGCGCATACAGTTGCGGATGAAGAAGGTGAAACGAGGAAAAAAAGAAAATACAAGGGATGAAAAAGTTGCCGCCGTACTGAAATCAATAAAACGGTCTAATGATAAATAATAGATCAGATCTTACGTTATACTGAAATTTGTCTTAGGAAGTGGGCGAAGTAGCCGGATATTGGTATTATTGGATATGTACAAAATGACGCTACGCACACTTCCCATCACTGGTGAGCTCGTCTTTTTTCTTTTGGAGCTTTAAGACGGAGTCGTGGCAGCAACTTCCACCTTGGAATCTGATTGGTTTTCTAGTTCTGAATTGACATTATCCGACGCAGTTTTACTAACCGAACATTCGGGTGACAATATTTTCAGAGCATCGACTTTCCCACAATCCACTTCTGCTTTGCCGTTTTCTTGGCGAGGAGAATGTTGATTTTCTTGTTCAGCTGTAACAGGTTCGCAATCACTCGGTTTAGAAGCTGCGTCGCTTTTGATGTCTTCGTCCATCCGAGTAACAATGCTTTCCACGACTGTTTTGCAGTTCGAAGCTGTCGGAGAAGGGGTTGTTTTAGCAGCAGACAAGTCTTTTTCGACGACTTCATTAATGGGGAGAAGTGTTGGCGGTGAACGCACAGAACTAGGGGTAGTCCCAATAGGTACTAAAGGGGGAGGTGGGGCAACAGTTCGTCGGGGTACAAGCGGTCGTAAACCAGGCGATGATTTCTTTCCCGTCGTAGAAGAAGGACTGTTGGTTGTCGTCGTCGTCACAGTCGGAGGCATCGAGGGATGAAAACCTCCACCACTGTTGTTATTAACAGATGAAGAAGAAGAAGAAAGAGATTTTGGAGAAACGTGGGGGCTTCCACGATTTGACATGAAAGGCCGAGGGACATACGATGAATGGTAAAATGAACCGACCAATTCACGTGGAAGATTTGGTAACAAAGGGGACAGGCTCGATGGGTAAGTACACTGCTGTAAAGCATTCAGGTTAAAAGTAGGTGTGGGGAAGTTGTTAGACGTCCTTGGGCTGGTCGACTTGTGCGTTTGCTGGGAAACGGCTGACGAAGAAGACGACGATGATGACGACGACGCCGTCGAAGAGGGAAGAGATTTCTTTCCATCCGGTGGAGGAGGAAGACCCAACGGAGAGAGGTAGGGATAATGCGGGTGGGAGGCTATAAAGCTGGATATGAAATGAGCTGGCGAAATCGGAGGTCGATTGCTAAATGGCGAGCCTGATGCTAGTGTTAGCGGAGCTGGGCGATTTGGCACCCCTCTCGCCAGATTAAGCCATGCTGCAGCTGGAAATCTTAGTGGCTGAATAGAACTGTCCCTAGAAGATTGGGACGTCGTTGTACCAGATGCTGAAGAAATGGGGTTCAGTAGATGCTTTAGGCGAGCAGCCGCATCCTCAGCAGCCAAACTGGGCGATGGTTGTCTTTTTGACTGAGAAACCGTTGGAACGGAGTAAGGACGTATTGGATTGGTAGAGACTTCTGGTCGAGGGGATGGAGTTTTCCCTTCTCTTAACGACCTGTCTTTATCAAATGCCTTTTTAGGACTACTGGAGGCTTTGGTCAAATTGACAGCCACCTCCTGAACCGGCGATTCAGTCACAGATGCTATTGAGGTTCCCGTAACCTTACACGACATTCCATTACTGTCGCTACAGCCGGACTGCGAGGAATTACGTACTTTGAAGAATCGAGGTGCTTTTGATGGGCTTGAAGGTGCTGCTCTTTTGGCAGGGGTAGGATGGCTTTGCTCAGGGCTTACAGTGTTGCAACTATCATTGGATGTCACTGAGTTGGATGTTCTCTTGATCCCTACTCGGTTCGCACTTTGGTTCCACGAGGTAGGCGATGGTTTCGGCGTTTTGTGATTGGTGGACACAGTGAGTTTATTGCGAACCGATACAATGGGATGTGAGACAGAAGAATTACCAGCGATTTCCGTCGTAGCTGCAGTAGAACTCTCACTAACATCAGACACCTTTTTTACTTCATCAGGAACGCCCGTTTTGACATCAATAGAAGTCGCACAATCCACTGGGGTTTCTGGTTTGCTATTAACAGAAATATCAGGAGGTGAAAGGGCGGGAATCTGTATCGGCGCTGATTCAATGCCCGGCTCTGGTTTGGGCGAAGGAGAATTTTTCTCGTCAGATCGTTCGGTTTTTTCGCTGACAGAACTGGAAACCGGGGCGTCAATATCTTCTGTAATGCCATTTCTTGCAACTACATTCAAGACACTCATAATACCAGTTTCACTGATTTCAAGTTGGACTTCATTCGTTATCTTTTTCTCCTCGTCCAACGTCTCTTGTTTGTTTGTTGTTGGAATTTTTTGTGGAAGTTCTTCATTAACACAGGTGCCATTGGTCAGAGAAGTGGAATTCTGCACCTTTTGGTAAATACGATACTTCAGTCTCATGGGACCTTTCCGCCGCCAGTTATAGATGTAAGCTAGGTCCACTAGCGAATATTCGTCGCACAGAAAAGAGTCTCCACAGAGGATATCTAGAGCGTGATTAGTATCTAGCCCGTATTTTCCACGAATAAGACGCTTCAAAAGGCCCACTGTAACGGCAGCTGGGCATCGAAGGAATCGCTTTCCGTTCAACTGGTTATCATTGACGTCCTCAACATCTTCTTTGTGATCCACAATATTGTCTGCATATTCCAATGAAAGACAGATGGTTTCATCAGAGGAGTAAATAAAATGATCAGTCACTTCGCCTCGGTCTTCTGGATTTGAAGGCAGATCATTAGGATGTTTGCTGTAGAATTCTCTCCTGAGGCGCATTTCATCTTTAAAGAAAAATTTAAATTAATTTAGTATTTAAATTCATTATTTTCCCCCTTTTCAGAGGTAGCTAATAAAACACCAAATAGCATAGGTTACAGGTGTAGCCATGATAACTTACGTTGAAAAAGCCCAGGAACTAATTTGTAGACTATATCTTGGAGGGTTTGATCTGAACGGATATTCAGAAGAGGCTTTGTTTTGTGGACTTGCACTTCACAGACTGGACAAAATTTGTTTGTTTCCAGATATCTGACAATGCAAGACTTGCAAACTGTAAATGAATTTAGTATAGTTAAAAATAATTATATCTCAAGCAACTAAGTGGTTTTACATGAATGAAGGCACTCTATGATGGTGGTTGCTTCGATGAAATAACCTCCACATAGCAAGCAAGTCAAATGCGGATTCAGCTTGGTGATTTGCAATTTGCTGACTTGATGCATGACGACTGCAACCTGTAATAAAATTTTAACAACCATAAGTTCACCAAAATTCATTAACACCATACAAGAATTACCCATAGAAGATTATGTGGTTGTAAAGCTATAGGATGCTAAAATTTGCAAGTTAAGGAAGTTTGTTGAGAATCCAGGAAGGGTTCCTTTTTCAAGGTCGGTTATGTCACTTGCTGTTTGGGATGCTTTGTTTCGATCACTTCCCCAACAAGCTCGTCTCTTACTTAATCCCAATAAACACGCCTTAAAAAGGCGATGAATTAAACACAATCAAAACTTTTGTATTTGTTGACGTGGGTAAAAGAGAAAAATTTTCATGATTTATCCACGAATGCGGCTAGCCGCCATGTTTGTGTCCTTGTGGCTTCCCTCCCTTCCCCTTTGCTACAAAAATGGTTTGGGAAGCGTCTGCTTTTGATTGGCGGTTATTCGACTTGCTCCTCCCTTCAGTTTCAAAGTCCCTCATGGATCTGCCCCCTACATTTATTATCCGGGTTATGCTTTGTACCGAGCGGAACATTTATTTATGAACTGACGTCATAAAGTCATGTAACATTAGCAATGGCTAAGGTAGCTCAAGGAGAATTAAAAATTTAGGAAAACACAAAACGGAAGGCGGCGTCATTTGGAGAGAAATCGATTGCAAAATACGATGCAAATTAAAGATCCATGTATTATAATCCCGTTTATAAAACTTCAGGTCAGCAGAAATGTTCACGGCATAAGCAAAAAGGCGGCAAAATCGGGAAAAGATGAACGGAAGATTTTGCTTTTTTTTAAAATGAGAATACACATGCATATAAGACTAGTTAGTTAATGAACATTCAAGTTATTTAAAAAGTTAAAAAATTTCATTGTTTCGATTACTGTGGCCGCGGTGATGGAGAGGTGCGATATTTCGATCTATCAAAGTTACATTTCTAGTACATACCGACGACAAAAAAATAGTGCAACATTATTATGCGGACGGCCAAACATCAGTGCGTTGCTATTCTGGAAGGTCTATTTCAGTTTTGTTGGCTAAAAAGCGAGGCTTTTTCTTTGAACTCGGCTTGACGTAATTTTTTCAGTTCCAATTCACGCTTTTTCATCTCTTGTTCCTCCCGAATCTCCGCCTCGAATTTGCTTGTTTTGGTTAATTCTTCAATCTAGTTGATATGTATAACAAAACAGTCAAGTTAGATATGTATCTCTGCAGAATGTGGTTCGAAGAAATATTGCTTTGCTTCGTTTGGGGCACTGGCAACTGTCGGATTTTTCAACGAATTAAGTCAGTGCACAACCTGCATGACAACAGCTTCGTTTCCAGACGTTTTGAAACAGTAACATAGCGACAAAAGATATGAATAAATTGTTGATCTGACCTACATAGCTACAAATTTGGTAAAAAACGAAATGATATTCCAATCGAAGAGAACCAGAAAGCCAAAGAACCATTCGTTAAGATTTCTGTTTGTATAGTAGTTGGGATTGTTCTCGATTGATATCTATGTAGAAAGTTGTTTGTTAGGTTTTCCTTCGTCCGTATGGCAAAGCTGTAAATGGCGTGCGACGAAGAAAGACTGATACACGTCTATCACTCGTGACTTATCTAACCCGATCAACGACTGCTTTTTAAGGAGCGATGATTACGTTGGATAACAACCACGATAGAATGTGCACTTACAAGACGATTTGACAATTCGTTGCGCCAATTTTGCACGATTTGTAAACTTGTGCGACTATTTCACGAAAGAATCAATATAAGAAAACAGGAAATTTAAGTTGAAAAGAATAGAAACAAGCCAACAAAGTGGAGGGGAAATGTCTGTAGCGGAAAAGCTAATTGATAACGCTCCTCACCTTTGATTCGAAAAAGTTGGCGGCTCCATTAACTCCGACTTGACCGACATCAATATCCGTCAGCGCTGCTAAACGGCATAATCCGGAATCTTCTGGTAGTTCTCCGGCGGCAGCCTTGCGGAACACCAACAGGAACTGGGCAATATAGACAACCACATGTTTATTAACCACACTTTTTTTTTATTCCCCCACATTATTATAATTAACTATCCATAAATCGTCCGTGGTCTAGGATAAGGACCACTAGATGGCATCATTTTAAACAGGAAAAGACACTTGAAAAAAAAAAGAAAAGCACGGCGTACGACCACTTTGTAAACGAGGCGATTAAAAACGAGTTTGTCAAATCCCATGTCGACACGCTAATGCCATCATGGTAGAATTAACAGATGCCCATCCATCAATGCCATAAAAACTGCATCGGTGACCCATTCAATTACACCCGTGTTTGTAGGGATAAGGTTTGAAATAGTTAGCAAATGAATACCTCTCTGAAGCTGAGCTTCCCGTCTTGGTCTTCATCGACTTCTTTGATCATAGCTTTAAGACTTAAGTGGGTCTGTGGGGCAGCCAACCTTTCCATGGTCACCTATTTATTGAAAGGATAAGGAATATGATTCTCAAGAGGGTCTTTCTATTTTCCGACGGAAAGTCAATAATACCTTGAGTTCTTCAAGATCCAGGTATCCATCGCCGCCGGCGTCATACCTGTCATATCAGTCAAACATCTTTGTTAGTATTGTGTGTAGAATTTTGTAGGAGCGACAAGATCTTTGTAATCTGAAGAAACAATCGAAAAAAATATTTTTTACTTTTTGAAAGCTTTTTCGTATTCTTTGATCTGCTTGCGACTGAACTCGGAGAATTCGCTGTAGATGCTGATACCAGTTGTGCGGTAGGTATTGGTTACTTGCTGGCCCTGCTCGAGTGCTTCGTTTCGGTCTAAGCGTCGCGTCAGCTTGGCAGTCAATTCGTTATCAGCCGGCATTTTCTGCTCTCCTCTCCGGTTTCTGCCCGTCTAAGCTTACCTTACTGTATTTAATCAGTCTGCGTAAAAAAAAATAACAATAAACATTGGAATTAAAAAACAAAAGAAAAGGAATATGGAAATTTAACTTCTTTCGCTGTTCTTTTGTTCAAAGAAACAACAAACAGCTAAAAATGTATAATCGTCCAATTATTGGGCTAGTAGGTTTCTGGGCGAAAAATGACAGTATGGCAATGGCGTACTGCATAAATTTTGTTTTCTGGTTTGGGCTGGTCAACGGAGAATAACGACCGAGAACAAATGAAAAATGCTGGAAGCTGATCGACGAGGCCTTAAATCCCGCAGTGACGCGACGAATCACCAGGGCGTTACCGACGCGTGAGTTTCTCAATGTTAAAGTCACGCGACGTCACTCGAATTATCTCCACCCTAATCTCACTTTTTTTTTTTCTTTTCTTCCTTTTTTTTTTTTCTTGGCAAGACAATTCGCCTTTTTTTTTACGGGGGAGGGGGTCACATCCGCACTGTTATCGATTAGCGTTTCCGTCAATGATGGCGCCGAAAGTCGTCATCACCGGATCTCCGACGTGTCCCGACATGATAGAAAATTGCGTAACACTACTACTACAACTGCTACTTCGCAATTCGACCTCATTCAAAGCTGGCGACATTTCTAATACTCGCAAACTCGTGAAATTCCATGCCCAAACTGTTACGTTTTCACCAGAAAAGCCATTACCATAAAGAGAGAAAAATATCAATCGAGAAAGTAGAGTAGCATACTAACAAGGACGAAATTTGAAATTTAAATGAATCTTACCGACACACGTATACACATAAGCTACCCGTCACTTGGGAACGTGTCAGGTGGCGCTGCGCTGGCGGAATGGAATGAAGTAGCAGGATCGCTGCGTTTTTTTTTTTCCTTCGAGGAGGGCGCCCGTCACGGGGGGTGTGTGCGAGAGATGTCTGTTGTTTGAATGTATACACAAAACGTGAAAAAAAAAAAAAACACAAGGCTCTTAAAAGCTTGTCTATATACAAATGCAAACCTAAACAGAAAAATGCAGGAATACCCCAGGCCTTCTAAAACGTCTACAAGTTCACCAACACGTTGGATATGCGTGTGTTGATCAGGTTCAAGGCAACTACACAACTGCGATATGAATTTCGTTACGAACTACAAAAACTTCTATCAGTGAGAGAAACATGGCCGCTCAACCCAGATAAATAGTATGTTGCTTTTTTTGGGTGGGAAGTCACAAGACCTAAACGAACGAGGAATAAAAAGGGAATGAGAAAGAAAACGAAACGAAGACCCAACTCTAACCTTAATCGCTGCCCATGCAACCTACATAGTTTGGGAGAAGAAACCACAGAGCTAGAGATACCCAGCAGTGTGGCTTTTTCCAGTTTCCACTCACCGGTCGCAGGAAGTCCAAGTCGATTCGGCTGAACAGCACGGCTGCGGAATGTGAACTGTGAAGTATTGAACTTGTGGCCGACAAAAGTGAATCACAAATGGAAAAAGTCGTCAGTCGATGCTGGAGAAAGGAGAGAAATAGCGAAACTTGAGGTTGGCACTGTGACTCAGCTCCAAACGTCCAAGACGAGCATGGTCCCAGATTCTTGCGAGACTAGCTTTGGGCTGTCCTGTCGTCGTCTTGGGGATTTTCGTAATTGTGTAGTAGCTACGTATATGTCTGTTTGGGGAGGGAGGACAGATTTTTGTTTTACCTATAGCCTCGAGCTCATGGTGAAAAAAAAATTCATGAGGTCAAATTGCTCCTAGTAGTGTGTTGGCCCTGTTGTCTTTTTCTACTCACGTGTGTTCTGCTTGAGCATGCAGTGATAACACTTTCACATAGATGGCAGCTCTGTGCCTCTTCTTTAAAAATAGTTTTAAAAAATAACACAAGTATCCGAAATTTTCATATCAATAAATAAGTGCATTGAAAATTATTTATTCATTATAAATCAATAATTCATCAAGAAAACAGGTGAGGAAGTCTGCGTGATGTTATCCACGTTTTGGTAATAGTGCGAACGAAGCAAACTAAACGAACTGGAAACCACGCCGGTTATTAGAAACGACTGACTATTGCACTCTTTACTCTGGCAATGTGAACTGTGAACTGTCATCACGACGTTAGTGTATTTTGTTTTTATTTTGCGTAATCAAAGGTTCACTTAGTCACCAAGGACATTGAATTATTTTATTTAAAAAAAAAATGAAAGAAAGAAAATCAACTCTCATCGTCTTCGTTACCCCAAAGATAAGAGACGACGAGATCGTGGGGTCATGATAGTGTTTACATCTCGTGCTGAAGCTAGGATCGTCAGCTAGCCCATCAGCGGGCCAAACTTCTAGATTTTGTTGACATTTGACTATGTCGGATGGTTACATAACGAATGGTTTGCGTGTCCTTTACTCTCCACCCTTGTAGGAGTAGTCACATAAATCTCCATTTTCTTTATCCAACCTTTTGCCCTGTCTCGTTATTTACTTTGAGCCCTAACGCAAGTCTTGGATAGAAATTCTAAAGACGAAAGGTCTCTGACATTTCAACTGTTGTCTTCCTTTTCGAAATCTGCGTTTTGCTTTAATTATGTGATGGGTGACATGCTCATGCAATAAACTGCCGTTAGATGGCATCACCAGTGTAAAAACAGGAATTTGAATGACATGACTCGCTTTTTTTTTAAATTGAAATAGTATTTATTTCTGATAGTGGATCGAAACATGTTCGTCCAATTACTTGGTTGATTTTTTTCATGCATTTGAAAAAAGAAAAGATCTTTATCACAGTTTTACAATAAAACACTTGACATCGAGAAATAGGCATAATAATTGAGTGCGGGACACGATATTGGCCAACGGTGGTGAGATCACTGGTCTACCGACACGATTAATTCATCTCTCCATTTGGAAAAACAAAAATCCAAAAGAGAGAAGAAAAAAAAAACATAAAAAATAAGAATGGGTGGGAAGACGGTGACCGATCGGTTCCAATTCAACGATGAGAAATCAGAACCAACACAGCCGGGCAAAAAATATTTTTTTTTTCTTGAAAGACTTTTGACGTCAGTGAGAGAACAACTTGTTCAATAAAAGAAATGATTGAAGAGAATGATGAAACAAATGATGGTCTATCACAGCGCCCCGATTGATGATGATATGAAGATGAAGAACAATCTACCACGGCCGCCAGACAGAGCTGCTGGATGAAGTCTTGGAAGACGGGCGTTCCATGGCATTGGTATCGCTGCCATAGCCGCTGGACAGTGGTGATTCTGGCCGCCAGCACATGGTCTGTTGTTGGAGTTCGTGAGCGTCGGTGATGGAGACGGGCGAATCGGGTGGGACTGTATGATCGGACGGGAAGAGCAGTGGTGTTTGGAGTGGAAGAAGCCAACGGAGTAGGAGTAGGAGCATCCAGGCCGTTCAAAGCGTGGCCGAGGTGGGTCATGAGTCGAGTGCCGAGCGAAACATCAACTCCGGGAATAGCGGCCAAAGCGACAGACACTTCGCGGGCGCACTGAGTGAAGCCGGCGCGAAAGCGATCGCTAGCAACTACAGGGTTGGCCGCTAGACGGCGTTCGCGGCGCAACTTGTGCAAGTGGCGAACAGTCAACTCCAAGACGTCGGCTTTCTCCAATTTTGCCATGCCGGCTTCGCCGTGTTCGGCGGCCAAAGCACCGGCCATCAAATCTTTCAATTCATCCAAGCACCGGTTGATTCTGGCGCGGCGTTGTCGTTCCAACAATGGTTTTGTAACCTTTAGAAAACAATTAAAAGAAACTGTTAGATTACATTTGTTTTTTTTTGTAGTAAAATCGAAATCTAGATCATCGATTGTCAAAACACAATCGCTGGATTGGTATGTGGTGAATTTACCTTTTTGTATTGGACAGTGCGGGAGATGGGGGTCTCACTGGCGAAATCGAGAGTCACAACTGGAGCCATTTTGTTTTGTTTTTTCGAAACGTGGAAAAATAAGATTGTTGTTGGTTCAAAAAAATTCACTCGGTGATGAACAGCGAGATGCGTTTGAGGAATTGAGCGAGTAAAAGAGGAACTCGATGTGTTAGACTGAGAAGCAGGAAAGTCTGTGATGTCGACTGTTGTTGAACGGTCGGCTTTTATAGGCAAACCCCTGAGCTAAGCTCCTCCCCTCTAACTTTGTGCGCGCGCATGGTGGGGGCTGTGCGGGTGGTTGGTGGGGGAGAAGGACGAAGGGTCTCCTGGTTGATGGCATGGGAGCGAACCGTGGGAACGCTTTCCGAAATTCAGTCTCACGGCTTCTTCTCTCCACACGGCCCGTTCGGTGTGTGTGTGTGCGTGGCTCGTGGCCGCCACCTGCTGCCCTCGGGCTGTGTTATGTCTATTAAAAAAAAAACGCACCCGCGCGCTAGCCCACGAACTTCTTTTTTTTTTTTAAAAGGAAAAAAAAGTGATTTTCATTTCCATTTTCCAGGGAAATAAATAAAAGTGCACGAAACCACCTATCGATTGACCGTTGGCCTTTGACTTCCGTCCAATTGTTTTTCTTTCTTTTTTAATCTGTTTTTTATTTTATCTCGTTCACGACGACACACAAAAAAAAAAAAAAGGTTCTCTTGATCTACAATAGGGTTTTTCCTGGACATATTCAAACAGCTATATAACAACCAAAAGAGCAAAGAAGAAAAAAAAATCAGCATCCGTAGCCGGTAGCAACCGATTGAAGGCCGCCCCGTCCAGGTGATTATACACATTGCTTTGGATGAGCACGGTGAGAAAAAAAAACTCAGCGGGAAAATCTTGTTTTTGTTTTTTGTTTTTGATTGCGTGATGGAATGCGATATATTTATATAACGAGACTAATGTACGACGAGTGCCCGAGTTTGATGTACATCTCCTATCCCATCAGTATAAGGGAATACAAAAAAAAGAGAACCATGCACATCGTATACAGACTTTTGACCAGCAGTACGCACCTGCCGTCTTTTCCCACGGAAGGACCCGCAGTCGGACCAAAGAGGTTTCTCATCACCGAGAACTCTTGGTCCCTTTTTCTTTTCGATTCGACCTTTCCCCCCACATACACGCCTTGTCGTCCTTTTCGATTCGCTTTTTCGTATCGAGTTGACATGATAAACAACACGATTTCGTGCTCTAGGATATTGGACAAATTATCGCATGAACTTTGTACTTAGCAGTTAGTGAATGTTGTAATAATGTGTCAATCGTCGCTTGCGTGATCACCTATGAACCGGTAGCGTGTCGTCTAAAAAGTGTTTATTCATCAGTATACGTTCCGATGAACACGTCGCCCAAACGCCTCGATTTGCCGATCAAAGTCTATTAAAATTTCAATATTATTTTCATTATTTTTTTTTTTTTGTGTATGTCTTTAATCGACTTGTCGGTTGTTCCGCTCCAAAGGGCGAACTCATCTCGCGGTCACGGAATGGTTGCCATAATAATACGTCAGCAGATTGATCCCTGATTGACACGTGACATGACTTTTCACTTGGTTCCATCATTTTTTTTTCCTTTTTTCCCAACTATAAAAATGTGTTTTAAAAAACGAGTGGTAGGGAATCCATTAATAGATGATGTCTAGTGGCACTTGCACACAAATGGATGTAATATTATTCTAATTATATATTCAATCCGGGTTTTTCTTTAGTGTTGACCATCAGGATGGTCTACAAATGGACCTGCGCATAAATCATCTGTTTCTATGTATTCCTATGTATTTCCAACTGAAAAAAAAATATATAGATATACATACAGGCTAGACTGTGTTCATATGTCTATAGACACCCTACATAATGGATAAGAAGGCCTGAAGATATTGTCCAGTGGAGGCTGAAAGTCTGGAACCATGTTTTTCTCAATTGCAGCGGAGAAAAGACGGTCATGAGCTAAAAAGATGAAAAGAGACCATCGGGAAGATGAGGAGGGGGGCAAAACGAATGGGAGAGAAAGAGCGTGATGTGCGCGTGCTGATGGAAGGGCAAAGAACAAGGAGCCTGGGCACGAGATAGTCCAGGTTTTCCTCCTTCTTAAGCGGCAGGCTCCCTCATCTTTTTTCTTTTCGTTTTAAACAGCCGACAACAAGAGAATAAGATGAAGCATACATATATATATATATATATACTATGGTCTATGCAGTACTACTACTACGACTAGGCTACTATATAGGGAGGAGGATGGAGGAAGGGAAAGGGAGAGGGATGGGAAAGGCTGTGTGCACGAGTGGCGGCGAGCCACCGTGGGAAAGTCGGTTCCACTCCGGAGGGGGAACGGCAATGATGGGCTCGTCTGGAAGCGCGCGCTCACGGCTCGTGTCGACTCATTTCACCAACACATTATCATTTTCTCTTTTATTTATTTATTTTTATTTATTTTTATTTTTCTTTAATCTTTTGTCCTTTTTTCTTTATTTAAAATAATTTATTTTCTTTCCTTTTTGTTGGAAAACGGCTCCTTGTCGTATTTTCATAGTTTTTTTTTTTTTACCTGTCTGGGCATGTTTTTGTTCTTTCAGCTGTTATTGTTCTACGATCTCATTTGCATATGCAATGAACGAACAAATCGTCTCCATCTCTCCGTCAACAGCAATAACTTTTAGGCTACATATACATATATAGAGTTGAACCGTCTCTCTCTTTTATTTTTTTGAATTCCAACCATTAGCTCCCACGTATCTTGATTGTCCTTATTTTTTCTTTACGAACTTGTTTCACTTGTCCACCCAAAGCCCCCGTCTCACACAGTCTGACGCTCTCAACTTCAAAGACTTGAAGAAAAAATGAAAAAAGATTTATGAAAGTCTAATCGAAATCGAAGAAACAAAATTTCAAAACCAAATCTAATTCAAAAGAAAATTGAATGGTATAATCGATATACATGTTGCATCACTGTGTAAGGGACATAGTGACACTGTTATATAGCGATCCCATTTGTAACCGATCGGAATTCCGCTTCATTTCCCTTTCCGATTTAAAAACCTTTGCAAAACGGCCGAGGATGAAAAGCGAGGACGCACAGGTCTATAATAGATCTGCGATTGTGTGATAGAAATCTATATACAATTGAAATAGTATGGCGAATTGTAAAAAAAAAAAAACACAATTTTTTTGTTGTTATATAGAAAATGATTTAACAACAGCACGAGCAGTTTAGTCAAGAGGAAAAATGAAAATTATTCAGTACATAATTCCTTCCGGATGCAATGAAGCGCACATGCCCGTCTCCTCGGATTTAACGTGTGAACGGTTTTAGGGAACGCGCGAGCGCTCGATCAAAACAAAATTCCGCCGTCACGTCCAAGCGGAACTAAGGCGTAACTGTTTGCGATTGTTATTTTTCCTTCTCAGAAGCAAATAAAATAAAAATAAAATCATGGGACTTCCTCTAGATCCGGTTTTTCTCGAATCGCTGACGTACGCAACAAGTGCAAGATACATACGATTGCGCATTTCAAATGTTCGTCGTGACGCAAATGCGCGCCATCTTTTTGTGTGCGTTTCTTATAGTGTCGCAATGTGTTTTCATAAATGTCGCACGTATATCTATTTACATGTGGGAGGGTGGGGGGCAGCCATTGCGATGGGTCGGGAATCGAATGGCTAGAGACGATACGGGGGGGAATGTATTAACACATTCCTGATGGCTAGCACATGTCGAGTCTTATCTGTTTCAAACAAACGTGAGGGTTGTGGGCTGTTTCTCGAGTGTCAGATAACCGAATTATTTTTCCTCCCTTCTTTGTTTTTTAGTGCACACCCCGCGCTTCAGTTTCGTGGGAAAACTTTTTTTTCTTGCCCTTCCCCTTAGTCCTTCTGTATGCACAAGCGTATGTGTGTGTGTGTGTGTGTGTACACACAAGCTCTATATGTACCTCCCCTACTGCTCCAACTGATTGGGAACTGAGCGCGCGAGCTTCAGGATCACAACATAGTCTATATTATCTCTGTATAGTCTATACACACATATAGCGTCTGCTTTAGTCTTATGGTGTTTTTACACACATATGGGTCTCCCTTTTTTTTTTTGGTTTGGGAGGGCTATAAGAACAAGGGTGCCAGATAGGCGCATACCGAAGGACATTTCCAGCACCTGCTGGATTGCTATGTGCGACTCATCGGCGTACATCCACTCGTTTTCCCACGGCCATTGCTGAGCCACAAGAAGACGAGGAATTCCCCCCTCTCTCTCTATTTTGGCAGTCGTAGGGTTTTTATATACGAAGTGTAGCCTATAGATTGTTATTATAAAAGAGGCACCACAAGAACTCGATCCACCATGCGCAAAAGTATGCGTATATATACATGTCTATGTGAAAGATGTGTGTGCTGTGCTGTGTAATAGGCTTTTGGATGTGATACGAAGGCCACCTGTTGTATTGCCGGGGCCTTTCCCATTACCGGTCGACTTGAATGGAATGTGACGTCATGCATACGCTGGCTTCCGCTTATTTTATTTTTTATTCATTCTGAAACGAGAGAAAAAAAAAATAAACAGGAATGTTTTGGCGCGCAGTTCAAAGAGGAAGTGGTGGGAGTGGGACTCAATTTTTTTTTTTTTCTACAACCGAATTCGGGATGGTTATTAGAATAGACATTTAGCTGTGTATACGAGTATGGGCTATATAGTGAGGGCACACACAAGTCAGTGCGAGGGTCATCTTCGAGGAATGTCTCGGCTACCAGATGACGCTCCCCGGCTTAGGTCGACCTTTTTTTTTCTTCTCGTGTACCTGTTGGTTGTATATATTTACGTTATAGAAGATGTCTACCTGAATTTTTTTTACCCTCTGCATCCTCTTCAGAAAAGAAAAAACCAAGGAGCCTAATATATATACGAAAGATATAATTTAACCGTTCCGGGGAAAGGGAGGGTTCGAGGAGGGAAATAACCGCCGGATTTCGGTTTCACTCTTCCTACGAAACCTGACCGCAAACTCGGACCGTTGGTGAATTTCCCATTCAAAAAAATTTCGAAAGAGCAATAGAGCAGACAAGCACGTGCACTCATTATAGTTTTACAGTTTTCCACATAAATAAAAGGACAATTCAGATAAATTTGAATCAAATTCTATAATAAATTCTGGTCGATATAGTAGCGACAATGTCGTTCCAAGAAATTGAGTTATAATGGCACGTCGTTTCAAACAACGAGATCATCGTTAAGACTTTTAGACGCTTCGGTATAGACTGATAAATGCATATATACATACCGGTTATTGCAGCATATCAATTTGAAAAAAAATAATAATTAATTGTTTCCCCGGGAAAAAATAAAACTGATTCTATACACAATTTTAGATGGATTCGAATAAACTGACACACTTTTGAAAATAAATTTCACTGTAGACGAATTTGTTTTAAATACTTAAATACCATAAAAATAAAGACGAGTGTCTAGTGACTCGTTTCATGACCAAGTGAAATGCGAGCGTTGATTTTTAGATATTCAGTAACGTGCCCCAGATTTACACATATTCAAAAGTATATAGCACATGTCAGCGTTTTGTGTGTTCAGCTCAGTGTCTACATGTCTTAAAAAATCATCACGTGCTGGACAAACGGGGGAAACCTGAGAGTCTTTTAACGCTTTCCAAGTCTATGCGTTAACATGTAGGCTATACTAAAGACCTTTCGCGCCATTCTTTTGTTTTGTTTTTTGAAAAATTTGAACTGCTCCCACATCACGTGACTTTTTTTCTTTCTTACAACGTCTCCTCCATAATGGCAACCATGAAATGTCCTTGCATTTCTCAAGTTTTGTTTGTAACTCAAAGTGTTTTTTAAGATTCAAGAATATAAATACCCAATAAATAAATAAACAAGATTGTTTTCATTGAAATGATTTCTTTATTGAAAAAATTATATCACGGCAGATTGTCGATATAAGTTTGGAGAACCAAAGGGAAGACATTGGATTTCTATCACAAAAATTCGAGGGACATGTTACAAACGAAAAATGATCAAACGATGAAGAATGGCAGCCAAGACGAATGATATCACAGCAAGACAGCTCGTTTTGCATATACAAAAACAATGAAATCGATGACGATTAGTAGAGGAGAGGCGTCTGTCTTTCAGCTTTCTGAGGGTGGCTGATGACGGAACAATCCCTCCAGCAAATATCGGCATCAGCTGAGCTGCTGGTCGTCCAGAAAGTGCCTTCGTGTTGGGTCGGTGTGATGGTCAAATGTCCCTGGATGTGGAGGCTGACCGGTGCGATGGTTCGGCGATTTGCATATTCGGTCACGATCAACTGTCGCAGTTTGGCTTCCAACGCTTCGTTCAGTGCGTTCTCGTCGACTTCTTCTTGATGTTGACAGCAGTCGACGTACTCGGATGATTTCAACTGAGACGGGTGCATCCACGAACGGTTGACCGGGGTCATTGGTTCGGCTTTCTGATTGGTCGTCTTCTTGTTGCGTTTGGTCAGAAGCGAAGCCATCGGTTTGACCAACTTGTTCAGCGGTGACGTCATCTTCTTAGTGATGAGACGAAGTTTCTGGGTCAATTTCGAGTTGAACGATTGAGACACCATTTTTCGAAGTTTTAGTGGTTGTGTGTAAGAGAGGATGTATTTCACTCACAGAAGCTTGGAGAGCGAATGGATGGTTTGTGGTTGGAACAGTCGGCTTTTTATACTAGTCAGGGTAAGCTAAGCTCCTCCCATCGGGGCTCCCCTTTTTTTACTTGGTTTGTTTGGCTCGTGGCAGGTGTGCGGTATACGCACGTTCGAGCGTCCCTTTTGTTGTGGACGCATGTCATATGGGGGTGGAGAACGTGGGAAAGGTCTCGCCAGTTCGGTTCTCACGGCTCCCAGGCCCCTTCTATCCACATTGTAGAATAAGGGGGGGCCGCTTTCGATTATCTGTATGTACACCCCCGTTTCGATGGCCGCGTCTAGTCGCGTCTATATAGTAAACAGCAGAAATATATGTAGAGACGTCTGTATATGGCACCCTGTCTTTCGTTCTAAGGCACACACACACACACATGGGCTATACCTAACAACTCATCTGGTCTATTCGACTTGGGGTAAAGGGGGTTAAGAATTTGTTCACACGGTCCTCCCACGCCCTTAGACGTCGTATATAGCCATATCTAGAAAAGAGAGAAATATCTAGGAAGAGGTCGTGTGTGTGTGTTCTCGAGTTACCCAAATTGCCATTGAAATGTGTAAAGGGAGGCCTTTCCTTTTTTAGGAGGGGGGTTGAACTTTGCAAAGACGATGTTCTCCGATGACATGAAGAGACTTACTTTTTTGTTTGCCTCTCAAACATGTAGGGGAAAATTTCGGTTTGGTCATGCGGACCTTTGACCTGTTGGATTTCAAGTGGACGAGTACGGACAAGTCACGACATGAAAATACACACACACACACACAAAAAAGAGGGAAGATAGAAACAAAAAATGAGTTCCCGCCACTTTGGGCTGTTCTTGGAGAAACAGCAGATGGCAACCGACTGAGAAACACAAATTTCTTGTTGGAAAGACAAGGGGCTAAAGAAAAATCATTTTTACTATTACTACTACTACTACTACTATATCTAAAGGTTAGACTTCCCCCCTTATTCTAATGTCATATACATCATACATAGCCGAGCCTATATTATACTTTGATTATGGTTATGATGATGATACCTATAGGCCCTTTTTTCTTTTTCGAGGGGTGAAAAAAGTTCACCTTTGTGCCTCTTTTTTTCTCTCTTAAAAAATTTGAGAGAGGCACGAGAGTAGACAATAATCATAAAAAAAAAAATAGAAAGAGGGGTTGAAAAAAAATTAAATGCGGATGTCTTTAGCCCAACCCTTTTCTATATCGAATGGAATGTGAGGTTAACTGTATATATATATACTAACAACCCTTTTCCATCGATTCATTTAAAAAATAAAAAAAAAAGCCAAGATTGGATTCAGACGGTTTTAATGTTTAAAAATATGATTTGTGCGATTCGGAAATGAATCATGTACGGCATCCATTAGACGGGATATAAGGGTAGTAGTTGCGGATGGAGATAAATAGATTTATTTCCAGCGTCCTTTATTATTATTGTTATTTCTTGAGATATAGACAAGCTACCAGCATCCTTTACATTTCCACCATTTCATGCATTATATAGGAGTATATATACGTAGATATATTATATATATATGACTATGTCCGCTACATATTGTTTTATGACTTTTTATGGTGGTATATCCACTGTGATATATATAGGCCCCCTCCGGATGGGGCGATAAAAGAAAAATAGCGGATAATACACGCATCTCTCTTCCGGGTTGTAAAATTATTATTATTATTTATTTTATTTTTTTAATTTTAAATCCGGGTAATCATATCATAATAATATTTTCCCTTCCCTTCCTTTCATTTCATCGATGCTCATTAAAGAATTAAATGAACTTTGATTCTCCCCTCCGTTCTTTATATAATCAGTTGAAAATGTTCGATGTGGGGGTTTCTTTGAAAGGATATTTAAGAAAAGAAAAAGGGACATCTGAAGAAATCTGAAAATCAAATGTTATTCCAATTTTGTCCATTCAAAATGTGTAAAGACCTGTGACGGACTCGTCGATCAGCTCGATTTGCTGCTGGAAAATCAGACGAACATGTCAACCAAATGTTTTCAAATGTTTTCCCCTCTTTTTCAAAAGGTGTGGAATTGTAGATGGTCAAACTGATATGTTGGAATCGGACACTGAAGAAAAGAATCCAATAATAAATCTCAAAAAGGGGGGGATAGGTATAGTAGTATAAGAAAAATAAACGGGACAAACCCATGATGCCCTTATAAATAGACTGACCGAGTTCCCAAATATAGGAGGGACTCTCTACTCTTGTAACCCAACTGAAAAGAGTGAATACAAGTCTTGGAAAAAGTCCACCGGTGTTCTGATTTTGACGCACATAAGAAGCCATCAAGAGGAGGGGGAAGACGTTGGTGGGAAAATTTACTTGCAAAGAAGTGAGGGGGGAAGGGGAAATGCATTGAAGACATTTCCAAGTGAACGTTCTATTGAAATGGCAATTGACTAGACGCCTTGGACGCCTCCCCGTCGTGTTCCAGCCTCTTCATTGTGTGATATAAAAAGTTGGAGGAAAAAAACGGGTCTCCCCCCTTTTAAGAAACACCTCCTTTCTTATAACAGCACATGAATATGTGGAGACGTATAGCAAATGAGGCTGATGCACAAAAAGGCGCCTTCTTTTTTTTTTTTCACCCTCACGTCTATTTTTTTAAAAAATAAGAATCTATATACCTGAATGCGGTTGCTATATAGACGAAGAAATATTATATAGCCAACCAGGAGGGGTATACAGCAATTAGACGTCCACTTAGTTTGCCCCATCTTCAACCCCAGCTCCGTTGGGGTTCATCTCTTTTTATATAAAGATGGCTGACGACTCGTCGTTTCCAGTTGAATGGATTTTTTTATATTTTCCCTCCTTCCCTTAGATCCTTTTTTTCGAAATGTATGAGCCCTTTTTCTTCTTATTATAGTCCTCACCCTTGGCCAGATTCGGAAATAAAAGATTTTTCTTCTTCTTTTGGTGTGTATGGCTACTATAGTGGTGTAGTTGATGGTCGTCTTGGTGGTGGACAGTGTTTGTGCACGTGCACGTTCAATAGAAAAGAAAGAAAAAAAACCGACCCCAAGCTTTTTTGGGTTTCTTCTATTCATTTCTCCCCTCCACACACGCACACAAAAAAAAAGGGGAAGAAAAATAGAGATAAATATAAAATGAAATAAAAAACCTTTTTTTTTTTTTATTATTATTCTTTACAATTTCTTTGAAGATATGAAAGGGAAAAAGACTTTTTCGCCTTGATTGCACTATTCGATACGGTGTAGAGACGGTCGGATCCGTTTCTCTTGATGGTCATTGATTCGGTTCGAAAAACATGGCCGTATAGCGGGTCTTTCAAATGTCGTTTTTCTTATATAGTTTTCTTATACGTCTTGCCAGTCTAATGGTCAGCCGTTCATCTATTAAGAGTTTGAGTACAAGGAGAGAAGATCGAGAGGAGGTCATTTCAACATCGATTTAGACACGGATCATGGGCTGATGGGCACATATACTCTGAATGGCTCCTATATATGTATGAATTTGAAAGGTACACACGCATGTAGCACGCACTCGAGCTGTATATATTTAAGTTCACCGTGTGTGTGAGACCTTTCTCAAATATTGGGTCCCAAAGATTCTCTCTTTCTTTCGTCTCTTTTTTGATATTAATAATAGGCGACGGCCTATAAATGGTCATTTTCGGATGGTTAAATAAATACATAAAAAATTGTGGGGTCTTTTTTTTTCTTCTTCTTTCTATTGATATATAGGCTGTTTAAGTATTCTTCGATGCACGGCTATTTGAGTATTCTTATTCGATGCACGGCTGTGTCACTCACAGATTAAATCGAAGACCACTCCTTTTTTTAGGTGGTTCACATCTATCAGTGCATCGCCATACAAAGGCATGTATTTAAAGAAAAAGAAGGTCTATAAATAGAAATGGGGGAAAGGACGTATATTATTATGTAAGGCTATCGTCTGTATAATGCGTGTTTCGATTCATTGAGTCCACTAAAAACGGGGGCTTTATTCATCTGAAAGTATAGTCTATAGTAGCTCCTTCAAGATCTAATCGTTTGTGCGCTATAGACGCGAGCAAACCGCCAACTCGAGTGTTTATTTGCGGATCGATTGATATAACAGTTGCTCTGTGTTTGTGTAAAGGAAAAGGTCAAGACGTTTATAGTCGCCACCTGGACATTTATTGCAGCATATTTCCCCCATCGATCATTGAGTTCTATTAATAAAGCGGTTGAATTATACTTGAGTTTAATCGTTGAACTCTGTGCTCCATTCATTCAATATTTAAATGCAGGACTTTTACTTGAAACGTCGATAATTTAATGAATTCTTTATTTAAAAAAAAATGGATCTTGATATAATGATTTATAATAGCAAATGAGTGTCGATGAACTGCGGACCGGTCGCGGATCTTTAACCGCTTTATCTGTATCTAATAGCTTTAAAACGAGTTGTCTGTTAGTCTACTGCTTTTATATAGACCATGGTCGATTTGATTTTTAAAGCAGAAAATGATAAGGTTCCCCCTCGCAATTTGATGGCCGATGTCGAATCGAATAAAGACGCGAAAACCGAGCGCTTTTTACTTAGCGATTTTCCATCATTTCAATTTAAATGGCCCAATTGATTATACTCGCCTCGGCCATTGGGAAAATGCGCGTGATCCGCTTTTCTAAACTGCAGCAATCGGACAAAATGAAGAATGAAACGGAAATTGATAGCGTTGCTAAACGCGCATCCGTTCGGCTTGTTGCTGCTGCTGCCCAAGTATATCCCAAGAAAATCGATTTGACTAACACGGCCTTTGACTCTATACGGACGGCACCTTGAAATAAGAAAAAAAAAAGAAGAGGTTCTTTTATTTCCACCTATTGACTGCGATTGGCTGTAATTCTGACTAAAGAAAAAAAAAAAAGAAAAGGTTTGTCTTGGAAATGCGGAGGCATCAGACGCGATGAGCATCAACATGCACAGTTGAAGAAATCTACCGACACACAAGAAGAAGGGGCTAAGGATCTTTACAAATCCCCCACACACGTGCACACTTGATCATTTCAAAGTTGTCCCTACCGTCTTTTTTGAATAGAAAAAAAAAAAAACCCTCGAAAATGCGGCGTGACCCTTCTATTCTATTTAACCTTTTCTTCTTTTTCTTTTTTCCCCCATTTCATATAGGAGACTCCAGTGGAGTAGAAAAAAAAAAGGGGTCTGGGCAAAGTTATTATACACGCGTCTCTTCTGTGTCTATAAGGACACTAGGCCCCTCCGCAGTGGGGGTAGACACATCAAGATCTACACTGTATTTAAAAGGATGCCTATATACGAAAAGTAGATAAGAACAACCCCCACTAAGAAAGAAAAAAAAAAGTCATTCGAAGAGATGTGTATAGTCTATATATACCTGGACGCTGATGGAGGATGTATACAATACTCTGTCCACACCATTGAGCACGCGAAGGATCAAATCGGGTCCAGTTCTTTTTTTTTTTACTCTCATTGCCGGCCCTTTTTATCTCCAGTGTGTGCTGGTTACAACAAAAATGAAAAGAAGGGAACGTTTTTTTGTTTTGTTTTTTTTGTGGTCATCTTTTGATGTCAACATGACCATCAAAACGCAGTGACACATCGAAAATGGCGGGGGATGAGGTCTTGGGGGGCTGAAGAGAAGGAGAAATAAGAGTAAAAAAGAGACGACGAAAGAAATAGTATTTCACGGTTTGGCGGGTTGGAGACCCACGCAGAGTGCGTGGAAAAACATCTGCCCTTTTAAAGCATTTACAAATAGCTATATATACGCGTGGACTCTACATTTTGGGTTGCTGATGGTTTCTTGAAGTTGAAAGTACATATATAAGAAAAAGCTTTTCTCTTTCTGGCGCGAAGCTTAAGATGTATTGCCATTTATGAGAAGATGATCCTTCTAAATATAGTGGGGTGTATATATATAGAGCTCTGAAAATGAGGGACTACCGCAACGGCTCCGCTTCACTTACCACTTGGCTCTTTTTCCCTCCCCCATTATGGGTAATCGATTCATAAAAATGTTGAACGAGACCAGCGTTTCAACATCTTTTTTTTTCTTTTCTTTTTCGCTAAATGTTACGAGCGTTTAGATAAATAGTCTACTCATGCTGCGGGTCCATTACATCGACGTTTACATATTACACAAGCGTGTTAGTACACATCACAAAAGGGCTTTACATTTTCGTGTATTTATAGATATATATACATGTCTGAACTTGTGTTGTGCTGTGTGTATGAACAGGTCAGTTGAATTCAATCGCCGGAAACGGTGGTTTAAAAAATAACAATTGATGAATGTAATAGAAAAGTATATTTTTCAAAAAATATGAAATATGTGGGAAAGGAAATGCACCGTCAAAACATGTTTGATACGATATAGAAATCTCGATTCGTCGTGGGTGTATTTTATTTGTATTTATCGAATTGTGCTGATGGGCTTGTATAACCATTCGTTTGATTTTTTTTCCCCCCTTTTTCCTGAATGAGTTGAAGGTTTAATTCTTTGTATTAATCAATATATAATACCCGTCATTGTGTATAACCGGCAGCTGTTTCCCGCTCACGCGGTACTTCCCACGTGAACGTTCTGCCCTATACGTCATTCCCGATTGTCAGGTTGCACATAATAGGTCAGTATGTAGATGCTACCCAACCCATGAATTGTTGTGTGTGTGTGTGTGTGTATTTTTTTAAAATTAGATTTCATCTTTATCTAATTTAACGAAAAGATTTTTGAATGTGGAACTGCAACGCATTAGAATATAGATTTTACGGCCTGATGTTTTGAATGTGATGCACCAATTAACATGTCGTCAGTTTTTTAATGAAACCACGTAAAATACGATTATCGATAAACCAGAAAAAAAAAATGTTTTAGTGAAAATGAAAATAAAAAGAACAAAATCCTTAATCCAAAATAATGAATTCCAATTTTCTATCCGTGATGACTTGCATCCCACAATAACCAAGTAGATGTTAAACTCTAATTCATTTTGTGCTCCAACCGTCTCGAGAAATAATCGAAATAATAAAGAAAAGGGAAGCCGATTAAATAAGTTTTTTCTGATTCAAACAGCTTCTATATTAAAATGACAAAGTCTTTTCTACGTCTATTTCTGAATTTGAATTTTATCTCATTAAATTCCCCTCCTCCTCCCCCAAAAAAATTTATTTTCTCTCTTCAAATTAAAAAAAAAAAAGGGAAGTTGAGAGAACTTTTCTGGCGGTAGATGCTAACCTATTTAATATGCTCCAAAAGTATAAATATTTTTTACGACGTTCGCACCGCGCCCGTCATCAAAGCGCGGCACATTTTATCACAGAAGATTTTGCCCTCCTCATTGCCTCCCACAAAAACGAGAAAAATAATTTCAACGCTATATGCTACACATAGCCAAGTTATATACATCGAACAATAAATTGTACGTATACCCTGGCACAGCCACACAGGCCCATCACAATCTATAGTATAGGCTAATTATCGATTACGAGGTGTGCAGCAAAACACGTGTTCCTCAACGCAGCAGCACGTCCCTCTCTCATTTTGTATTAAATAGAATAATATAATACAAAATTTAATTTTACAGAAAAAAATTAAATAGGGGAGAACCGAACACAAAGGAACAAGTATATACATTTATAAGATATATATTATATAGTCTATACAATAGACATTATACAGAATATATTATGCTGCATTATAAAATATGTACGTGTATATACATCGCGTTATTATCCATTCGTTCCGCTGCAGACCTCGTTACGTAAAGGGGTTGCTCTACAACAACAACAAAAAAAACCGCTTTCTCGCTCTCTATACTTGGTGAGAAAGTCTATATGAACATATTCAAAGGCCATATCTTGTATTTATATAGAATTTCGTTTTTGCTGCGCATAGTAAACAGCATTTATTTGATGTTATATATGGTTGAAAAAACGACAAGGCAAGAGATTGCGAGGAGATGGAGGCGAGCATTCAATTAGAAACACGTGCGCTCGTTCTCGGTTCTATACACAAACCCCGGCAGTTTGTGATGTGCCAGTCTTTTGTGAAGAGTCCTGAAAGGCGAGCGATAGAGTGAAGACGCGGCGATATAATGTAAAAAGAAAAAGGGAAAACATATTCAGATAATATAAAGAAATGTGATCCTTTTTTTGACCCGTTGCTCCTCTTGTGCTAGTCTTTTAATGACTTTAGCAGCCCCCTCCCCCACTTCGTGTATAGAGTAGCTCACACAGTCCTTTTCATCTGCTTTTTCTTGGCTGTGTGTAAAGATGAGAAGGTTATACGCAGAAGGAGATCTATTTAAATAGACGTCTGTTGTTGTCGCCTCCATCATCCACCAGCAAATTTTTTTTTTTACTCCTCCTTTATTTGCCTCCCCATTTTTCTTTCCCCTTCTCCACTCAATCGAGATATATGTTAAACGCTCGTATTTCCATATCTGTGCATAGATCGAAAGACGATGGGTTTTCTTTGAAAAACACACACTGCATCATGGTTTTGTTGGTTGAAAGATTTCAAGGGACGTTTGAACTCAAAATAACAAGTCGACCTTTCTGAAGAGAAAGTAAGGAGATACTATACGTGCATGGGTGTTTGCCGCGCATTGGATTATATAGCGTCTTCTTTCTGAACTAATTAGTCAACTCATTATCTGGTCGGGTATATGTAGGCGAATGAGATGCGGACGTGGGTGGGAGACGCTGATTGGTCTGTACAGAGTATAATGGAAGGGCCAGTGTCCAATGTATTTCGACACGTGTTTTCCGAAGTCAAAATTCGACATTCGATCGTGGGGTCTATTTAATGAAGGCTAATGTCATGTTCAGCGCTCGCACGAAAGGCTTTTTTTGTGCGTTTATTTTGGTCCTTAAATTCGGTTAGAGCTAAAAAAAAGGGAGACATCTTTGAAATGTTGTGAGACCTCGTCGCTAAACATCGGAAATGGCCTTCTGCGGGTTTCAAATATTTGTTTACTTGGAAGGAGGGAAAAAAAATAATAAGATAACGCGCATACATGGCAATCGAGAGATATTAACGAGCATGTTTTGACGTGTGGCCATATAAGCGAATGCTGCAATGACGCACACACGCGACGCCAGAAGGCAAATTGCCGCAGACGCGGTACTTAAAACATTTTTTTAAAAAAAGGATGGCTCCTTATATACACGATGTGCGTGAACGTTTTGGGTGCGTTTCGTTCAATAAAAAGAAACGGGATAAATGTGAAAAGAGCAACCAGGTTTTGTTTTTCTTTATATTCAAACATAATGAAAAGTGAAATTTTGGGGGCGTGTAGCCTACTGCTTAATATATAGAAAGCGGGTACGAAGTGACGTCATCCTGTCTAAACGAGCAATTGCAGAATAACAGCGATAGGTTATATCATAAGAAGAAGACAACCATCGTTACCGTTTCAGTTTATTCATCTGAAAAATGTACAGTTAGATTGAATTTTATTTTTTATTTTTAAGGAATTGTTGATTGGCCTGTTTCAAACAACCCCGGAAGAAGAAAAGCTCCGTTCATCGAATTCCCCGAAAAAAAAAAAAAATTATAACAAACTCGATGTCTCAATCTGTGAAAAAAAATAAAAATATTATAACAAGCGTGTCTATAAAATATTATAACGGTTCAGCCCTTGCAAAACTCATAAAAGAATTTTTTTTCCCCCCAAATAAATATGAAATCCGTTATACTTAACGTCACAACTTGTTGCTCCCTCGCGTCATCTCATCACGTCCATCATCATCCTAGAGATAATAAAGAGATAACGGGGTTAATATACAGAGCGTGTATGTGTGCTGTGTGTCACACGACGAAGGCCAGTCAACACAGGTCCCCCTCTTCTTCTCCCATTTCCAACCAAGAAATCAGATCGCTCCAACATGGTTAAAAGACACAACACAACTAGGGTCTTCTTCTTCTTCTTCTCTCTTTGTATATACACAGCCCCATTATTATACTTTCAAAACGATGATGAAGAAATATAAGAAAAAAAGAACGTCTTACACCCCCCCATATTTCGCGCTTCATTTTTGCCTCACTCCGCGGAGCGTGGGAATCCGGCAATTTGAGCCACGGATGAAAATAAGGGTGGAAAAGAAAAGAAAAAAAGAAAACACTTGTCAAACAGTCGCTAGAACCCATGTTACGATGTATAGACCAAAAAGGGCGGCGACGCTAATATTATATAGCCGCCCTTTTTATTTTTTTTTCGCTTTCCATCTGTTTCTTTCTTGTCGGCGCTATAGAGAGAGACGTCCTTTTCGACCCCTCTTTCTTCGATTTCTATATATATAAAGACACACGTGAGTTTTCTTCTATGTTATAACCATAGAATAAAAAAAACTCCCACGCTTTTTAGATGGGACGCAATACACAGGGTGAAAAACAGGGCGCGAAACGGGCTAAAACACTTTAGTTTGATATTTCATCTTTATGCTTTCGCGTTTGAATGTTTTAATTTCATTTATAATGTATTAGACTATATTTCAAAAGTTTTGAATTATAAAATAAAATTAAACTGTATAGGGCTAGAAAGATTGGCCTTGGCTGTTAGATATGGAGAAGGTCTTCACGTTGTCTATATAGATTGGATTGGACGTTGTTGAACCGCGTCAGTGTTAGGCCTAATTATCAATTCCATGTGAGAAAAAAAAAGAAGGGACGATGCGAGACGGAAAAAGAAAACCGGCCACCACAAATTTCCAATTAGAAATTAGATTTCTTGTTTTCTTCACGGGAAAACACGATGATCATCCGGGTAATTATAATCTACCTATATATATTTTCATTTTTTTGTTCTTTGAATTTCAGCTTCCTTTTTTCATATTATACGGGTGAAAGTATAACAACATATAGGCCCCCCTCATCCCAATTATTTTCGAACAGCACGAGACCCATCTGAGAAAACAAAACAAATGTATTTTATTCTATATATTTTGGTATTTAAAATTGTTAACTTTAAAATGATTAAAAATAATAGCCATAATAAAAAAAAACACAATCACCTTAAAAAAAATATTATTATTATTTTTTTAAAATGCAAAAGCCTCTTTTAATTAAACGATTATATTTTGTGATGATGCGATGGCGCCATATGAAGAAAGAAATCTAGTTCTATAAGGGATTCCCTTTTAGCCGGTTCATTATAATATGAAGTTTGTTAAATTCCGATGAAGCATCATCGTGAAAAAAAAAAAAAAAGGAATCAACAAAGAAAAGAAAATAACTGGGAAAGTGCGGCAGTTTATGTGAGGGGGGAGAGCCCTCATCATTCCGATCAAAGCCGTCACTCCGGTTTATTGGAACCTGATATCAGGGCGGGGATGACGTTCTTCTATACATGTTTACATACGTTCTTTGAATACCAGCAATTTATAAAGCGCTGTCAAGTATTAAAAGAAGAAGAAAAAAAAGGAATTCGATTTCTAGAGGGTTTTATTTTAAAAAATCCGCCACGCGTCGCGACGCTGTGCGACAATAGAAAACAGGGCGTTTCGTTTGTATACGGGGCCATTTGCCAGCATCGCTATTCAATTTGATTCCTTCGCTCTCTTTTGTCTATTTTAAAAAGAGGAATCTCATTGTGCCGATACCGAGGATCTTCTTTCGATTGATTGCGTGACGCCCCCCCCCCTGTTGCCTTACGCACGTGAGCAGAAATGGAACGGGAAAGAAAAACGGGTTACACAAGTAAATTTATTTGTGTGACAAAAACGAGTGTGGCGTTGGAGTACCTACTCCACAACCACCGGTTTTACAAACCGAGAAGACAGACGGAATTTTTTTGGGAAACACTGGTACGACTTGCCATGAGCACGTTGCCACACGTGCTCCTCAAGCCTCCAGTTAAACACGGGAAAAAAGACAATTTGTACGGGGTACGGGAGGAAAATACTGGTTGCCTGCCAGTATCGCGAAGAAAAACACTTGTAAATTTCGGGGGACACTGTAGAAAAACACTACGGGAAAAACGGACGGAAAAGGGCCGAAAAAACTGGAGAACAAAAACTAGTGAGCTGCAACATGTGCTCCGGTGGGCTCGTTGTTCTGTAATGTCGGGTCGTCGGTAGCTCCACCCTTCGTTACCGATTTCCCTGACCCTATTTCAGGCGTTGCCAGATCGGGTTCGGTACTTTCGGCGAACTTAACGGTTTTGGCAACCGCTGAGTTGCCAACATCGCCGGCCCTGCGATCTACTGGGTTAGTCGCACCTTCTCTGACGTGGACGGATTCGATTAGAAGGAGTTGATGCACTGGTCGATGACGTTCCGTTCCGTTCGTCTGGATATGGGCCGATCGGACGATCCCATCCTTTCCGGCGACGACTTGGATGACTTTGCCAGTGGGCCAAACACCACGGGGAGTGGACGGATCTATGAAGACAACGATGTCACCAACTTCGAGATTCGGTTGGTCTTGATACCATTTTTCACGCTCCGTGAGACCTGGTATTATTTCCTTCATCCAACGGCACCAGAACTGATCTGCGAGTGCCTGCGATATTCGCCACCGTTTTTTGGCGCATAAATCAGCTTCGGAGAAGACGTCGGGTGGAACGTTGGGATTCGCACGACCAAGAAGCAGATGATTTGGCGTCAAGCTTTCTGGGTCGGAAGGGTCATCACTAGTGGCTGTGAGTTTTCGGCTGTTGAGCACGTTTTCTATGTGAGACAGTGCGGTGACGAGGATCTCATCGGTGAGCCGTTGCTTTCCCAAGACGGATCTTAAGGCCGACTTGGCGGAGCGGACCATTCGCTCCCATGCACCACCGAAGTGCGGAGCGATGGGTGGATTGAAGTACCATTTGGTTGGTTGACGACCAAGGTGCTTAAGGATAGCATGTTGATTGAGATTTTGTAGACATTCGGCCAACTCACGCTGTGCACCAACAAAGTTCGTTCCATTGTCGCTGTGGAACGAAGCCGGAACACCTCGACGATTTTGAAAGCGATCCAGTGCCGAGATAAATGAGCTGGTGTCTAACGAATAGGCCATCTCCAAATGGACACAACGGGACGTAAGGCATGTGAAAAGGCAGCCCCACCTTTTGACAATTCGTCGGAAAATGGTGGTGTCTATTGGACCAAAGTAATCTACACCAGTGTGCGTGAATGCGGGATATCCTGTCTTCAAGCGGAAACTGGGTAAACCGGCCATTTTTGGTCTCAAGCCCTTTGCATACTTCCTCTTGCAAGGGCAGCACATGCTGAATACCCGTTGGGCAGTAATTCTACCTTTAGGGATCCAATATTGGCTTCGTGCTTCGTGATGTAGTTGCTCTGCCGACAAATGTGCGCGATCAAGGTGCATTTGGAAGAGAATTAGCTCCGTTAGGCGTTGTTGACGCGGAAGAATGATCGGGTGGCGAGTGTCGATTGGAAGAGGCGCTTTGTCGATACGACCTCCCACGCACAACAGACCTCGATGATCCAAATACGGCGACAGTTTGATGAGGCTGGAGCTGCTTTCGATTTGACGGCCGGCCCGTAAATCATCCACCTCGTCACGGTAAACGTTGGACTGAGCGTATCGAAGGAGAACGTTGCGAGCTGAACTTATTTCTTCGGCAGAAAGACCATCCAGCTTCCTCTGCTCCGGGTTCTGGCGTGCGTTGGCAATGAACCGAAACATATAGGCGACAGTACGAACGATGATGTGGATCCTCGACTTCCTTTCAATTAATTTGTTGAGCTCGTTATCGACCAATTGGACTTGGCCAACCCACGTAGTCTCACGGATCTCCGGGTCATTTGACTTCAACGGTGGAAACGACGGATTACATGGCCAGTCGGTAGAAATTTTGAGAAAGTCTGGTCCAGAGAACCAACGATGTTCCAAGTTGAATTCAACTGCGTCGAGTCCTCGACTTGCATCATCAGCAGGGTTGGCGGTGCTCGGGACATAATTCCACTCGTTGGGTGAAGAAGTCTCGAGGATTTCTCCTATTCGGTTGCCGACATATGTGTGGAAGCGGCAAGAGCTGGATTTGATCCAGCTGAGGACGGTAGTCGAGTCGGACCAATAAGTGGTTGTTTCAAATATGAGATCGTGTTCTTCTCGCACCTGAGCAGCCAAGCGAGCAGCTAATACGGCTGCGTTCAACTCAAGACGCGGAATGGTCATGAATTTCAATGGTGCGACTCTCGATTTGGAGATGAGAAGGCGGGTATCTGCTGTTCCGTTACGGTAGACGAAACGGGCGTAACAGACGGCCCCATATCCCATCTCAGACGCGTCACCAAAGGCATGGAGCTCCGTCACCACGACATCGTTACTAGTCGGTGTAATACAGCGATCTAAAACGAGGCCATTGAGTGAAGGTAATGGGCGCGCCCACTGGATCCAGCGATCGATTAAATCTTGGTCCAATTCTTCGTCCCAATCGAATTTCCGTCGCCAAATATCTTGCATCAGGAACTTTGCCTGAAACACTATCGGAACTAAGAAACCGAGTGGGTCAAAGATGCTGAAGATGGCTTTCAGAAGATCACGTTTCGTCCGACCGTCAGTGCTAACAGAAGCTCCTAAGATGAAGGCGTCGAGGCGGAAATTCCATACAAGGCCGAGAGTTCTCTCGATGGGTTCAGCGTCAAGATCCATGTTAATGACTGTCCCTTCGAGTTGTTGGCCTGGCAGAGATTTACGAACGATGGCATTGGATGTTGCCCATTGGGTGAGCGGGAAACCACCCTTTATCAACGTCTCGGTTAGACGATGAGCGGTGGAGATGGCTTCTGCCTCCGTAGGAAAGGACACCAACCAATTGTCCATGTAGAAGTGCCGAGTGATGTGCCGGAGGAGGTTATCGTTTCCGTAGTCCTTAACTGTTTGTTGTAAAGCGTTCGAGCAAACAGCTGGAGAGGAAACAGCGCCGAAAAGGTGCACATCCATCTGGTAAACATCTACTGGTTTGGTCGAACCAGGATCACGCCAGAGGAAACGGAACGCCGGCCCGTCGATAGGCCGCACTCTGACTTGATGAAACATTTTCTCTATGTCACCGATTACCGGAACCGCATATTGTCGAAAGCGGAGAAGTATTCCGACAAGGTTTGTGAGAAGATCCGGACCTCGCAGTAGAACGTCATTTAGACATGTTCCATGACACTTTGCGGATAGGTCGAATACAACACGGCACTTTCCTGGTTTGTTCGGATTGAATACCGGATGATGTGGGTTGTACCATGTCCGATTAGAAGGCCCAGCGTCGATTTCGGCCTTAGTTAATTTATGAGCATGCTTCAGTTGGACGTAAGTGTTTATGACACCTTTATAAGTTTCAGCCAGCTTGTTATCCCTCGAAAATTTCCTTTCGAGGCTGGAGAAACGTCGTTGGGCTGCGAAAAAGTTGTTGGGTAAAGCTGGGTCATCCAACTTCCACAATAGACCGGACTCGTAGCGCTCGCCATTGTGTTTTGTAGTCTCCCTCAAGATTTTCCAGGCTTTCGCTTCGTCTTGGCTGATTGGCTTCGCGACGTTAGGTTTGGTGCCAAAGGTGTCGAATTCGATGAACTGTTGTAGTAAGGTGTCGCATCGGTTCTCGGCTAGGCTGAGATGGAAGCAGTTCCGACTCTTGTCCTCAGCTTGTGCAGCGGGACCGGCAACGCACCAACCAAATGCAGTGAGGTGAGCACGAGGCGCCCGTTGATCGTACGGATCTTTGCGGGTTTCAAAGATCTCGATCGCAGCAGGATGATCCTGTCCGATCAGGATAGCGACGTCTTCGTCAAGCACCGAGTGGATTGGCACATGAGCGAGGTGTGGCCATTTCTTTGAAAGACCCGTGAGATCAATGGAATTCTTGCTCAAACGGAAGGTATCCATCACGTGCACGTCCATGATATTGAAGGTGAAGCGACCGTCCAGAGAAGTAATGTCGAATTTAACTATCTTGTGGGAGGTCGGTCGGCTTTCTCCATCAACTGTTCTTGTGACGACTTGTTCCACTCGACCTTCCAACCCGAGAAGCGTTGCTACACCTCGTTTGATGACCGATATTTCACTACCGCTATCGAGCAGAGCGAACAGTTGAGTCTCCTTCCCGTTGGCGCGCAGGATTACCGGAACGATAGGAAGAAGAGTACGCTTGGTCGATCCGGTGGCTACCGATCCGGAAAAACCAGATGTCTTCGGGTCTCCCTTTTTGGGGTATAGTCGCGGAGCCCCGTGTAGCAGAGGGTGGTGGACACCGTCGCAATTTTGCTGGTTACACCTCTCTGTTCGGCGGCATTCTTTACTGAGATGGTCGCGGCCTAGGCAACGAAGACAAGCGTTGCACTCCTTTACGATAGCGGCTCTTTTTTCAACTGGGACCGCTTTAAACTGCCTACAATCCTTTAGGTGGTGGGAGTGTGTGGACTTACACCCCGGGCATCTTGATTGGTCAGATTTGTCGGTCTTGTCGGTGGTGGTGTTGAAAACGTTGTGGCTAGGAGTACCATGCCGTTTCCCGTCGGTAGGCTTCTTGAAAGGTTTCGGATGGGGTGTCTCTATGAATCCAGCGCGGATGGAATGCTCGGCCATAGAGACTCCGTCTAGCCATTTGTCCAGGTCCTCTACCGTAGATAAGTGAGGCTGCATGGACCAGCTTTTCTCTCCCCACCGGCTTCGTAACGCGGGTGGAAGCTTGGCGACAAGTTGGGAAAGTGTTGCGTGGCTGTGGAGCTCCAATCCGTAACCGCCGAGCTGTAAAGTTGCTACAACGGAGTGGAGATCGGACGAGAAAGCCCGCAGAGCTTTGTAGTCGTTATCTCGGAAAGGCTGAAGTTTTAACAGAGATGACGTGCAAGCCTGGGAGACGATTTGGGCGTTCCCATATCGCTTGTGAAGTTCACTGAGGGCGTGCTGGTAAAGTCCCGGGTTCAGCAATGCTCCGCCAATGTCCTTCCGGATAGCAGGTGTGAGTGCATCATAGAGATGGGCGATGCGTTCGGCGTCGGAACCTACGGCGTCATGGACAAAGACTTTAAACATCTGGATGAACATGGGCCAATGCCGTGGATCCCCATCAAAACTTGGCGCCTTCATCCGTGGTGGTTTGACACCGGAACGTCCTAAGGTAGCATTTGATTCTTCAAGGGTATGGATCCACGCATCCGGCGTGTAAACCCGTGAGCGGTTGACGAATGTTTGCGGAGGGACCGAGTGACTCGATGGACCTGATGGAAAAGGCGGCGGTGCCATACCGTTACTAGGGAACGGTTCGGACGTAGGTAGCGGCGTGTCGTGATTTGGAGCGGGGGTGAACGACGGTGGTGCGTTATTTGGGGGGGCAGCTGGCGGAGGTGGCACCCAGTGAGGGACTTGCTGGTGATGGTATTGCGGGGGTGGCACGAAACCGCTCGCAAATGCCGGTGGCGGGGCTTGTTGTCGAGAGCCAGCGTGCGTTTGTTGATAGGCGGATTGCGGAGCACTAGATGTCGTAGTTGGTACGTAAGGAGCCGGATTTGGCGCTGGGTTCGAAACAGACTTAGGGGGTTGAACGGAGACTCCTCTCGTCGTCTGACTTATCGCTCCATTAACCGATTGTGCTGGGGGTGAAACGAAAGCTGGGTTCGGAGCAGGCGTCTGGGCAGAGGCCGCAGGTACGTTTCTTTGCCTGTCTGAGATTGGAACCGGATGATTTGAGGGTCTTCTTGGGGTAACAGCTTCGTATGCCCTCGAAGCGAGCCCGAAAACTTGATTTAAAAATCCAGTGGAGCCTGTGGACGAAGCGATTGGTTTCGGCGTTGTAGTCGGTACCGAAACCGGCGGTGTGAAGAGCCTAGTGGGTGTCAACGACTTCGGATGATGTGATCCAATCGCTGGCGTCGCGCTCATCGACGCATCAGGATTGTTCGATGTTGTTGTCAATCTGATTGCGCTGGGTGTCGTGACTTGAATCGGGTTTTGTGTGTTGATCGCCTGATAACTGGAAGACGTTACGGTGGTTGTCGGTGGTAGACATGTACCCGACGATACGTTTGACGGAACACTCGTAGTGATCTGCGTCTGCTGAGGCGGTTCTGGGTCGTCTCCGGTCATCTCGTTAATTTGCCTTTTTAAGATGGCGCCAGAAAGACGTTGGAGTTCTATTTGCGCTTTGAGCTCTCTCTGCTGACGATCGGCTGTTACTGCCCGTTGATAATCTTCGGCTTGGCGTAAGGCCGCATCTTCGGCTGCTCTACAGACCGCTTCGTCTTGAGCTTGTTGGAGCTTAAGTTCTGCTTCTTGCTGCAATCGTTCCGCTTCTTGAATCTTAACGCGGGCAGAAGATACGTTGGATGCGCGTGAGGAATGCCTGGATGAAATTGACTCCGACCTACGGTTTGTGAATTTGGTCAGATGATCGTCACAAACGGCTAAAACCGCTTTGTGCTCGTAGATAACCGCTTGTAACCAGTCTGTCTCACCTTTGATAGCTTCATCCGAAAGGTTTGGGGCGGAGAGTCGTACGAATCGGTCGTGTATTGCTTCTAGCTCATCGTAATCACGAACGTAAATGGCCCTTAACGGTCGGATGATGTCACAATCATCACCTACTCGGATTGCTCTCTGTAGCCTATTTCCCGATCTGGTATGAGCCGATTTACTAGTCGTTCGGGATCGTTTAAGACGTACAAGATCGTTAGTAGTTTCCCAATCATACTCCTCGTTATCTTCGATGATCGTAGGAAGCGGAAAAGGTGGTTGAGACATGATGAGGTTTATTTGTGAACGAAAACGATGATTTTTACAATGAACGGACGGGTTACGTTGCCCTCCTACAAAGGAGTGGACAGACGGAAACGGGGGAAGAGATTAATAGAATTTATAACGAACGATCCGGTCTTGAGGGCTCGGGCGGAAGAGTTCGCTTAGACCGACGAAGCGCGTTTCGTTAGTCTTGGTATTCCGCAACCGTACTAATCTCTTAGGTGGTGACGATGGCACCTGCCCAGGTGAAGGAGCTTCGTCTTCTGAAGAAGGACCGACTTCGTCGATGACTTCGCAATCGGACAGGTTTGGAATGAAGTCGCGTTCTTCAGGTTCCGGTGAACCAGGTGGAGTGGGTTGTTCAACCACCGTTGAACAAGGCCACGGTTCGTATGGATGGAAGGAAACCTTTCTGGGATTTGGCGGTGGCACGAAATCCGAAAGACGTGGCCGCGGTGTACGTTGTTGCTCTTGATCAGCGAATGTAACAGCAGAAGCGTCGGTGATAGCAACAGCGTTCCTTGCCGCTTGATGTGACTCGAAACGGTTAAGGGCTTCCGATTTCCTTCTCTCGCTGCGTAAAAGCTTGTCCGCCTTCTTCTTCTTAGCGCTGTTAAACTTGCGCGGAATGATGCCGGCTGGAAGAACTGGGCAGCGGAAGGTTAAGGATCTAGCGTACGGGACGGTAAGGCTAGAATAAACCGGATGGATGCTAGTTTACACTCCAGCTGACGGGACGGTAGAGCTGGGCAAGCTAGAAGCGGAAAGGTCGGAAGATCCAGCTGACAAAGCCGTAAGGCTGGACAAACTGGCTAGCTGCTGGAGTGAAAGTCCAGCTGACGAAACGGTAAGGCTGGACCAGCTGGGCAGCTTGCGTTGAAAAAGTCCAGCTGACAAAGCCGTAAGGCTGGACAAACTGGACAAAGACTGTTAGGGTGGTGTCAAGCTGATAGAACGGTAGGGTTTGACAGACCGGGCAGCTTTCGGTTGAAAGTCCAGCTGACAAAGCCGTAAGGCTGGACAAACTGGGTGGCTGCTAGTGTGAAAGTCCAGCTGACGGAACGATAAGGCTGGACAAACTGGGCAGCTTGTGCTGCAAGGTCCAGCTGACAAAGCCGTAAAGGCTGGACAAACTGGACGCGTGCTGCAAGGTCCAGCTGACAAAGCCGTAAAGGCTGGACAAACTGGGCAGCTGGTAGAGTTGAAATCCAGCTGACAAAAGCCGTAAGGCTGGACAAACTGGACGCGTGACGGAAATGACTGAGCTAAGTAAACCACCTACCGAGGTTGGAATAACTTAGTTGTCTTGTCACGGGTGCAAAATAAACTCACGAAAATGATTCGCGGACGCTCTCGCGAGAGCCGACCAGCGTAATCAGCGGAAACGGGAGTGAACAAAAAATAACGAAATGATTCGCGGACGCTCTCGCGAGAGCCGACCAACGTAATCAGCGGGAATGGAAGTGAACAAAAATAACGAAATGATTCGCGGACGCTCTCGCGAGAGCCGACCAACGTAATCAGCGGGGCGGAAATGAACCCGTGGACGCTCTCACGAGAGCCGACCAACGAGCTAGAGCGGGGGGGGGGGCACAGCAATTATGTTTTATATTACACACAAACAAAATTTTAAATGCAATGCAAATTAAACATAAATGAAACGAAATAAATGTTCGGGTCGCTTGGTCTGCTGTGCTGGAATCAGGTCAGCCGGCCAAAATCTCGTTGAACCGGAACAATTTAGTGGTCGGGATCGGAATGCCTGCCACGCGGGACTTCGGAAATGGCTGGATGAAAATACAGCACAATAAGGGAATCCGTAGGCTGAGAGGAGGCCAGGTGAGTAGGATAAACTCGCTGCAGCTCCTTGACGATTTCTGATAGCGTGCGTAATGGCCGCCGTGCCGGGTTTCGGATTCCCGGTCGATGCACCAATTTGTTGCCTTACGCACGTGAGCAGAAATGGAACGGGAAAGAAAAACGGGTTACACAAGTAAATTTATTTGTGTGACAAAAACGAGTGTGGCGTTGGAGTACCTACTCCACAACCACCGGTTTTACAAACCGAGAAGACAGACGGGATTTTTTTGGGAAACACTGGTACGACTTGCCATGAGCACGTTGCCACACGTGCTCCTCAAGCCTCCAGTTAAACACGGGAAAAAAGACAATTTGTACGGGGTACGGGAGGAAAATACTGGTTGCCTGCCAGTATCGCGAAGAGAAAACACTTGTAAATTTCGGGGGGACACTGTAGAAAAAACACTACGGGAAAAACGGACGGAAAAGGGCCGAAAAAACTGGAGAACAAAAACTAGTGAGCTGCAACATGTGCTCCGGTGGGCTCGTTGTTCTGTAATGTCGGGTCGTCGGTAGCTCCACCCTTCGTTACCGATTTCCCTGACCCTATTTCAGGCGTTGCCAGATCGGGTTCGGTACTTTCGGCGAACTTAACGGTTTTGGCAACCGCTGAGTTGCCAACACCCCCCCTCTTTTATTCATTTCATATATACGGAACTGTATAAAGCAAACAATCTCTACGCCGTTAAGGGACCCTCTTCTTGCAACAACAGCAAAAAAAAGAAATAAATGCAATAAAAAGAGAGAAATGCCAACAAATATGTGCTGTATTCATGGGGGCGAGGACACTTGCATACCTCCCGTGAAAAAAGTTTTATTATTATTCTTCTGTTGTGCGTGTGTGTTGTTGTATATATACAGTTAAACTGAGGGGGTTATAGGAGTAGCCCTAAAGGTTGTTTTTTCTTTTTCGTCTCTTTAAACGTGGGAAAACATCTGCTGCTGCTATTCGCTCCATCAAGACCACCGACTGCTGCCGGTCTTAGTCTATGTATGTGTGTGTGTGTGTGTGTATGTGTGCGTATATAGTACATATACAGATAGATGTTTTGTATATATATGTGGGGCTTCTACTCAACATACTCCCCCACTTATCTCTCTATTGTGATACGACGCCCAAAGACCAGGAAAGAAAAACGCGCATTCCATCGGTATGTATAGACCCAACAGCTTGTGCTGCTCTTCTATGCGCACGGATCGATACTTAAAATAACACACACGAGCTGTGTGTGGGAAGAAGAAGAAGCCCTGTTTACCATATAGTATTTATATAGTCTACTAATATAAGGTTTATTATTATTTACTTTTTTTTACCTGTTCACCCCCTTCTTAGAATTGTATAGGAAACATAGGTGGGAGACCAACAAACGTATATAAGGTTATAATCACATCATTATATAGGGAAACAGTTAGACTAATAGATCCATTGACCCGATTTAAATGTTTTTTGGATTGTTCTCTTCCTATACAGTCTACCTTTTTTTTTTTTTTTTAATGTGTGAACGAAAATATAGAAGAGGAAGATATGTTTCTCTATATTTCACAGGTAAACATGTGCAGATAATCAGTTATTTTTTTCAATAACATGTGCTTATAAATCTGCGTGCGATTAAGCGGAGCTTTGAAATCAAATGGGATTGATCATTTCCCAATTTATTATCCTATTGTCCGTACATTAAAGACCAGATTTTTTTTTCCCCTTTTTCTGCTTCCTTTTTATTTTCAGTGGCTATTTATTTATAAACGGAAGGATTAAAACTCAAGTGCGTGGAGGCAGCTGGTGAGCATTAAAAGGTTTGTCGATTCTTATGGATTATATACCTTTTAATTCCCATTTAGCACACTGGGATTTCAATTGTGATTTAAAATAGATTTATTGCTAATTTAATCAGAGATAAATAAATTGTACTCTTCCGTGTAAAATCTAAAAATTGGGAATAATAATAATAATTTTAAAAAAAAAGAGGTTTTTCAAAATTCCAATATCAATTCTTTTTTTCTACGTGTCTTGCTGACATTGCAATCCAACGGAATTCTATATAGAACTGCTGGTATATAGTAACAAGTTGCTTTCTCGGATTACCAACGTAGACCTAATGGACCTTATTATGTATACATATTTATACTATATACGTATATTCTTACAAATATTTTCACTGCGCAGCATAATGCACGCAAGCTCCCCCGTTTTTTTTTAACACTGCCATCCCTATATATATAATAGGCCCTATATCCTCGTATTCGATATACACAATATCACAACATAAAAAATGTTGAATAAATAAAAAAAAGGAACATCAACGATGGAATTTGAAGCAACTAACAAAAAAAAATGTGCTTTTGATGCGACACCCGATACATAAAAAAAAAAAAGAAATGAGTACGTACCAAGACTCGATCGAATGAAACTTGATACCTCTGTGTATCTATATATATACACACACACTGTTGTGTGTGTATAGGCCTACATTATCAAATGCCTCCTCCTCGTCATGGTGAATAGAAAAAGAAAAATATACTTTTCTCGATTATCTCTTCTTGGCTTCTTCCTTCAATTCGTCGGCGTCCTCCTCGCCAGATAAAAAGGGGGCCGAGAACTTCCTTAACAGCAATCGATTTGAAACGACCTTTTTTCTTCTTCTTCTTTTTACATTTTTTTAACAAAAAGGTTTTCCTTTACTTTTTATACGAATTTAATAGCCACCCTCAAAGTGTCATAAGTCTATATGGCCGCTATACGTATAGCACATCATCATTACCACTGAATCCTTTTGAATTTCTCTTCTATTCTATTCGATTTTCCACATTTTTTTTTTTTTTTGCTGTTGTTGAGAAATGATTTAAAAAAAAAAAAGTATACGGTTGTTATGTCGTGGAAAAAGAAGAAGAAAAGAAATCTTCTAAATTGCGGAACACCTGGTCAAAGTGTTCCCACGACCTTAACCCACCGCTGCTGATGCCACCTAACCAATTATACTGCTCAGCAGATTGTGATTAAGAAGAAAACAGGTCTTTATGAACAGGTCGGCTGTTTTGGGTCTGGCCAATGTTCCGCCGTGTGTATCAGCATCTTCAAGACGACGGTGGTCTCTCCCCTGGCCACAAACTTCCAACGCGTATCATCACACAATTCAGCACGAAAACAATTGGAGACCAAAGGTTATGGTCATTAAAAAAGAAAAAAGAATACGGAAATTAGAGGCATGAGAAGAACATTATTTTATTTGACGATTCTCAGTAGATGATGACGGTTTAACGCCGGGCAGCATCACATCAACCTCCGCGTTTTTTTTGTTTTTTTGTTTGGGGTGACATCGGGTGTGATATAGCCGTCACGGACGGGTATATACAAATTGTGTTGAAAAAAAAAAACTCTTTTGCTGTGTGTGTGTGTGTGTCGTGATCATAATGATAATCTTGATGATGATGATGGAAATATTAGACTGCCGGGGCCAAAGTTAAAAGCTTTAAAAATAAAACTGATAGGTAAAAAGAGCTGAAACAGCGCGCACCTGCCGTCTTTTCCCACGACCAGGGGCACCACAGCTACAGGTAGTATTATACACACACACATACACTGTGTGTGTACACGCACTGATAAGAGCTCTCTCTCTCTCTTCTCCTGACGTCTATACACAAGAGGGGCTGATAGATGCAGGGCGTCGTCGTGAGTCAGGTATATAATTCAGCACGCCCTCCCTTGTCTCCCCCTCTCGTCAACGTGTAAACACACAGAGTAGAGATAGGGGACTTCTATATTCTATTATATATATATATATACCGTCGATTGTTATCGTTCGTTTCACTTGCTGCGTCGCGATTTAATAGCCGTCGTCCCCCCACCCTCTCACAACCCCCTCTCTCCTGTTTAGGGATTTATTTTCAATAGTTGTATATGTATACATAATCGTCAATGGAAGGGGAAGATGGGGTGAGGGGCACATGGAGTAAGAGTTCAAAACGATGTTGTTTTGTAATTGAATCTACGTGCTGCTGGTCAAGTGACTCGCATGGGGAAAACTGGATTTCGTTCTTTTTTTTTCCTTATTCGTTTGCGTAACGATTAGGATTGTTATCTGTTTTTTAGGCATACGGGGCTTTAGATTTCTATCTGTGCATACGCCCCTCTTTTTCTTTCTTTTTTTACTGCAAAGTGAAGACAACAACACTTAGGTCACGTACGACATCAGTCACGTTTCACTGATTGCAACTCGGCTGAAATGGTGTGTCAATATTTATTCATGAAAAGAAAACATTTGAATGCACAGCCGACCGGTAGTCCTGTCTCATAAATGTTTAAGGCTATCTAGACAATGTCATGTAAAGACTTTGTGTCTGCCAGTCTTCAAACGTTCGATTTTGGCTGCTCTATTTTTGTCAATCCGCTTTATTTTGCAGACACTGGGGGAGGGGGGGGGTCATCTTTTCGTAGCAATAGAATGAATAAATTCGTGAAATTAAATTGATTCCTGAATTAGTAGTATATAATCGTAGATAAAATAAAAAAGTCGGCGCAGGTTTTCAATTGTTGGGCGCGAGTGCGATGGAATTTGAATAAAGCCCCAGTTGGCGCGCGCTCGCATACGGGATTGACAGTGTAGTTCATAAATAGACCGCTAGGTTTTAAAATGGCGCTGTTTTCCAATGTATAAATATATACGTATTTTTTTATTTTCTTCACGAATGCAAAATCCACGTCAATCTTATGAAAACATTTTTGTATTTCATTAAATTTAAAAATCAAGTATCATGCGATTTAAACAACGGCACGTATAGTTCGACCGAGGAATAAGAAAATCATCAAATAAATCAAAACAAAACCCCCCCAAAAAAAACAAACAATTGGTTGTGCTCATCATCTTTGATTTTTACTTATTTGTAATATTTGAAAACCGTCGTTTGTTCTGTTCGTTGCTAGCTATAGCCGACAGGAAAACAAACAATGGAACCGGAGATGACGGTGTCGGTAATGATGACACGGCACATTGAAAAAGGATGAATATCCAACAAACGAATGACCATTGAGGGGGGATGCGACGTGAAGCTGAAGCCACGTGTGTGTTATTGACGTTGGACTTGACGGGGCTAGACGAAAGAAGAGAGTTACACAGAAAAACGAACGGATTTGAAAACAAAAAAGAATGTCGGTGCCGGGGTCATGGACGACCGGACAACGCGTGTGTCTAGTCAACTGTTGACAAAATGTTATTCACACATGTATAGAAATGCACGCGATTGTTGGAAGAGAAAGAAGCAGCGGATATGAGCGTGAAGCGGATCGAATGATTGGACCGATTTCCAAAACAACACCCAGTCACAATAGAAACGGTTTTCCTTCCATCCCTTTTTTTTTTATTCGTTCGATAACAATCGTTAAGAATTTGATTCGGAGAACATCGCATCCATCAATCGTGACGGCGATTAAAACAATGGTGAACTTTGTTCTGAAAAAAATAAAAATAAAACGAGTCAAATAAGTCAAAGCTTTTCTCACGATCATTTTTGGTAGTCAAGCGGGGGAAAAAAAAACAAAACAAAAAATGTGTGATGTCAACTTAAAATACGAGCATCGAATCGATGAGTTTGATCCACATGTAAAGGATGTGTGTGTGCGATTGCGTTGCAATCGTTACGTACGCAGCGCGAGAATCGATGAACGGAAGCATCCAATCAACACAGCCGACTTAACAAACACGACCCGTCGTCATTTTTAACAAGAAATTTAGAACAAAATACCCAGAAATTTATCAAATGAAAGCATAATCAATCAATTGTCAGATAATCTGACACTTGATGGCTTCGGGAAATGACCAATAAGTCATTAGCACTGACCGATATCATCATCAGTTTATAGAACAAACAATCGATCATCGACCTCTGATCCCATCCAAAAAAATCGATCGGATCATACAAAAAAAAAAAATACATTTTAATGTAATCAACGTCTACTCAAAACAGATACACAGCAGAAACCCTTTCCGTCTTTTCTGTCACACGCCATTGAGAAAGAAACATTTCGAATCACGTGATGTCCGAAAAGAAAAAACATGGCCAATAGCCATACACGCCCTTCCCCATTGCCATTTCTCATTCGTATGTTTGTATATTTTCATCCAAAACTTTTTCTTAAAAAAATAAAAAATAAAATGAAAAAAAAAATAAATAAATATAAAAAATAAATTCTTTTAGAAAAGAGAGATATAGAAGGATGGGGCGCATGCCACCAACCCGTGGGAACGCGCAGGAGCAGCAGCTCAAAAAGCCAGCAGCAGCTAGCGCGCACGCAGCGAACAAAAAAAAGAAAAAAGAAATATGGCGGCGGCTTGTCTGGGGGCGGCAAGTTTCCGACAGGCAGCCAAAAAAGCAGCAGCAGCAGCACCAAAAAGCCAAAGCACAGTGGCGGCACGCGCATGGTTGGGAGAGAGATGGAGGTAGGGGAAGAGAACACATACACACACATACACACACAAAAGAGAGAGAGAGAGAGGATGAATAACAATGAAAGAGGAGGAGGATGTGTCGGACCTTTCTATTTTCTTGGGAAGAGTCGGCTCCCACGTTCCCACGCTTATACACAGGCGGAGCAGCACAAGCCTTTTCTTCTTCTAAAAACAACCTGGCGGGGTGTTGAATATCACCACACGCACTAACGGAGGGTCGGGTGGTGGCTTTTAAAAGAAATGGGGAAAAAAGATGGACGTTGTTTATACCTGTCTATCTATATCGATTGATTCCCCCCCCCTTTATTTTTGCTTCTTCATTTTTGTTTTATGATTCGATTTTTTATATGGCAGTTCTTATCGAACGGCACGTGCCCTAATCTGTGTGCCATTTTCGAACGAATGAAGAAAGAAGAAAAAAAAATGGATGAAACAATGTGTCCAGGAAAGACAAAAACAAAAAGAAAAGAAAAGGGTGTCGTACAAAATGGCCGTCTGTCAGCCACACGGTCGCCAGGTCAATTTTTCTTTTGTGTTTTCCAGTTAATGACACTATTTAGTAGCATGTCTATTTATACACGTTGGTGATATTCGAAACCCCTTTGGTCTCTAAAGAATAAAAAAATATGTTGAAATCCTGGAGATGACAAGCCGCCGACATCACTGAGAATTAAAAACAAAAAAAACTGTCATGAAAACGAGAATCTTATTCCCACGGGAGGTTGTTTCTTCTTTTTACGTGCGTTGCCAGATTTATTAGTCTCTTTGGACATCAGGGATTTGCTATATTTTTCATCAGCCATCAAGATGAATTGATATATTTTTCTTAAATTTACCTAATTAGTTTGATTGCTTTTTTGTGTGTGTGTTTTTTTTTTTGAAATTTGAAATCAGATCATCGAGCAGGATTCACGTGACACGGGCCGATAACGCGCACACCTTTTTGGGTTGACATTCATTGGCTCGCCCCCCCCCTCCCCTCCCCAAAAAGAATTTCGTTTGATTCCGTGGGAAAGTCAAAGTGACCAAACATCCGTGCGCGTGCTGAAATGGGCGCCCCGCGTCGATTGTTCAGCGGTTGGAACGTGACTATACACCCGTGCGACCCGGTTGGGAAAGAAAAAAAAAAAATCATGATCATAAAAATAAAAATAAGAGAAAGAGAGGATTTAAAAAAGAAAAAGAAAAAAAAAAAACAGAAGCCGCGCGACGACCATTGTACGCTAAGAAATTTAGCCCAGGAGCTCAATGTTGGTGCTGGTTCTATTGACAGGCCTGGACTGGTCTAGCGCCATTTTAAAGCTCCCGACCAATGCAGTGAGAGTAGGACCGTGGGAACGGAGCGAAGAGAGCGGCAGCAAGCCGACGGAGGAGGGGGGGGGAGATCTTAGAGCTTGGCCCCCACGCAAAGGCAAGAGCCAACACACCGAGACAACAACAAGCGGGGGCAAAGTGCCGCTACACCAGCGCCGATTCCCATCGTGGTCGACAGAGGCAACTTCCCCCATTTTTTTGATTTTCCCAACTGCCGCCCACCGAACTTATTACCCACCACCCACGGCACAAGCCAAAATGGTGGTGCTGGGATAGTGGGCGGAGCTTGGCCCAGGACTTCGCCTATATAAACCACCCTGGACGGGTGTCGTTTTCATCACTATTCATCCTTGTGCCTTACAGTTCGATATCGTTTTTGAACTAGCTGCGTAAACGCACACAGCCTTCAAGTGAAAATCTATTCGTTTCATTTTGTTGTTTTTTTCTGTTTGGTTTGCCAACACGAACACGACCGATCATCATTCATTCAAAATGGCCTCCACTGTTTTGAGCAACGTCGAAGAAGAGCAGCCCATCTCACGGACTTACCAATACCGCAAGGTGTGTTTACTTTCCATCGTGTTTGCAATTGTTTCTTTCTCTTTGTCAAAGAGAAAAATGGCAATTTGTTCATCACAAACCGGTTCATATCAACATTTGAAACTAATTTCTTCTCTTTTTTTTCATTCAAGGTTATGAAACCAATGCTGGAACGCAAACGTCGTGCACGAATCAACCGGTGTCTCGACGAATTGAAAGAACTAATGAGCTCCGCTTTGGCGTCGGAAGGCGAAAACTTGACGAAATTGGAGAAAGCCGATGTGCTGGAATTGACGGTCCGCCATTTGCATAAATTGAGGGAACGTCAAGCCCTCGGATTGAGCCCTTCTCCATCATCGCCCGCATCTACACAAGACAAATTCCGCGCTGGATTCACTCACTGCGCCGCTGAAGTGTCTCGCTATCTCGCCACCTCCACCGGCCTGGACGTCACAGTCGGCCAGCGACTCCTCTCCCACCTGGGCCGTTGCGTCCATCAATTGGAAGCGTTTCCGGCTTCCGGAGCCACCATCCCTTCGGCCAGTTACACGCCGCCCAGCTCGCCCACCCAACAGCAGCAATCTGAATTGCGCAGCATCCACCGTTCGTCCGTCTTGCCTCCCCTTCCAGTCAGTCCGGCTCTTTCTGACGTCATGGACACGACGGGCCCTTGCGATTATTCCAAATACTCGATCCGCTCCGATTTGTATTCACCATCGGTGGCCACGGCGTCTGAGAAAGTTTGGCGGCCTTGGTAGACGACCAACTCTTTGCCGATGGTTTGCCAAATGGAACCAACACCCCATTGTTGTGATACATTTTCTTGTTTGTTCTCCCCTTTTGTTTTGATAGAAAAAAAAAGAAAGCCCGTACATGGATGCATGTGGCCACCGATTTCTTGTGATAAATATGTACAAAAAAAAAAAAATTCAATAAAATTCAAAAGTATTTCTTGTTTTTTTTTTTGGTTCGAAAATGGATTGACATTTTGCCCACCCTGTTTGTTGTTTCCAATACATCAGAACATGTTTTTCATTTTAATAAAATAAAAACAAATGACGCGAATTCTCCAACGTTCTTTATTTTATTGATTCATTGCGGCTGATAACTGAAAGAGAGCGAACAGAGGGGCGCACAATCTCGTGGGATCGAAGTGCGACATTTGTCAGGTGGTCGCTAATTGCGCGATCACAAGAAGAAACAAAAGGAAATTGTATTTTGTTTCCTTTTATTTTTGATTTTTTTTTGTGTTTTTTCAGTCGCAAAAAAAAAAAAATGTCGACCTGATCGAGAAATTGCGGAGAAAAAGAGAGAGGTGCGACATTCCAGACGATAGGCAAAATATGTGGACGTGTCCCGAGAGAAAGAAAGAGGAACAGAAACCGACTTCCTGTCGGTTGCACTTGTTACCGAAGGCCGTGGGAAAACGTGCCAGGTGTCAAGTGCGCGCGCGCAGGTTGGTTTCTACCTTTACGTCCCTACCTGTGCTGATGGGCCCGTAATTTCTCCATAACGTAACATGATGATGGCCAACCCAACCTGTTCTTTTTTTTTTTTTTTTTTAAATATAGTACACATCTAAAAAATAAATAAATAAATGGTAAATAAGAATTGTTGTTTCTTTTTTTTTTTTTACCCGGAAGTCAAATTGAAATCAAGGGGTGGGGGAGAAATAATTTTTTTTTTTTTTTTAGTTCAATTTAAATTTAGGTCAACCGGAAATTTCGGAAAAAAGGAAAATACGAAATCCGAGGGAGTAAACGGTTGCGTGTTTGAACAGGAAGGTGTGTTTTTTTAAACAATAAGGAAAGATGCTGCCGAAGAAGAAGATTCTGTGGGAAAATGGGGGGTGGGGATAGGAAAAAAAAACAAGAGGCCCATCAAACCGCCACTGCCGCAGATGAAACAGCAGCTCACAGGTGGCGCTCACCTCACTCACGCAATCTTTATTTTTCCCTTCTCATTTTTTATTTTTTTTTATTTTAGATACATATAATCACTAGTAGAGAGGTAGAAAATAACAGGTAAGGGACAAGAGTGAGTGAGAGAAGAAAAGAAAGAGATTGAGAGAGAGAGAGAACAATCACGGTCAGCTGATTGAAGCGAGTCCATTCTTTTTTTCTTTTTTTTTTTTAAATATTTTTTCTTCCCCCTCCTGTCTCTCTGTCTTTTGTTAAGTCGTCTTTTCTCTTGTCTCCCTATCTCTCTCTCTCTCTCTCTTTTCTTTCCCTTCGTTTTTTTTTTTTTTTTTTTGGTTCTCACGACCCGGCGGTCTCTCTTTCTCCCCACTCCGTGCGCTCATGGCAGCGCATATAATTAAGCAGCTCCGACCATAAAATAGCGAGAGAGAGAGAGAAGAGAGAGAGAAGAGATTGGTGGGTTTGTTGAGGAGTCTAAAGCGTTTCTTTCCCATTGTGGGAGCAGGGGCAGCAGCAAGAGCTGATGGCATACACACACACACAGAGCGACTATACAGACAAACACAAGAGAGATAGGCCGCAGGCGATGACGGCACGTGCTAAGCCAAACTGCCGCGCGTTGAGTTGCGGTCGCATGGGAAAGAAAGAAAGAATAAATTTTTTTTTTTTCCTTCTCTTATTTTTTTGAAGTCATTCAAATAGCGCGCGCCTTGTCTTCAGTTCCCTGTTTACACGATCAGCGCCATCTAGTGATTGGTGTATCAACTCGATTCGCTGAAGCGGGAGGAGGAGGAAAAGGTCCATTGAAAATCTACGACAAATTCAAAAAACAAATAAATTATTGAAAAGAAAACAGAAAAAAAAGAAAGGATCAAACAAAGAAATCTTATAAGTAAATAGCTGAACGAGCTTGGATGTAATCATCGTGAAAATCACCTTGTTTGTCGTGCTTCTCTTCAACGGAGCATGTTTGACATTACGAAGCAAGACAAGCGAGTCGCAGAGCGGCAGCTCGTTACATTTTTTTTTTTCGCCGCTTCCGCATTTAATGGATCACGACATTAATTGCGAAACGAACTTGAAACCACCGGAGTCGAGAGGCTTGAAACGAGCAGCGCAGGTAAAATTCGTGATGCCTTTATTTTTTTTCCCCACTTCACTATCGCTAAACAACGGGGAAAACAAAACAAGACAAAAGAAAATCTCTTGTTTTCCCTCTTGTTGTCGCGTCTGATTGATGACGTTGCAACCTCTCATGCCCGTCATCTCAATCAGCTCGACCTTGGCAGACGGGCGAAAGAGATGCGCTTGCGGAAGATGAGATTCAAGAGGAAGCAGGAAAAACAAAGACCCGCACCTCGCAAAAAAAAGAGGCAACACACGACACCTGAACGGGCAAATGGATTTGTCTAGAAATCTAGAAACAATTCAATCAGCTGAGAGGATTTTAAAAAAAAGGGCTGGCTCGCGCTAATTGAGCCCGGTCAACGGCCCACCAGTTGAACGTTAACATTTCACCCTCTGTTTTATTTCTCGATTGTTTTGAGTCGTTCAACTCGTCGAGGTGTTTCATTTCGGGATGGAAGCCATTGAAATAATGAAATCAAATCAGAATTGAAACAAAAGTAAGCAGAAAAAAAGGCAAAAGAAAGAAGAAACACAATACAGCGTACACACACAAAAGAAGCCATTGAAATAAATGAACTCTATCCGCAGATTCAATCGATATTGGCCTATTCTCGTTATACTATACTCATTTGAATATGCAAAGCTTTTGATCGGCGCGGGTTCCTCTTCCTCAATATTTTTTTTTTTTTTATTTATTTTTTTTTGTTGTTGTTTTATTAGAAATGAATTGTGTTGTGCTCTCGCGCTGATGTATACGTCGACTATAATGGGGATGGCGGAGGGGCAGTTGAAAACATATAAAAAGAAAATGGAGGTCAAGACCCCGGCGTGCCACTACACACAATACGGCGGGTGCTGCTGCCCTACACACACACACACACACACACACAGTATATATGTACATATATATAGTGACTGTGCAGCACAGAGACCCCTTAAACAGCCTGGTACGCATACAATGCACACATACACACACACACACACACAGAGAGAGAGACAGAGCCAAAATGGAGGGGGAGGTAAGAGGAGGAGGATAGCAGGAGCTGTGTGTAGGAGCGCGCTGACTCGTGGGAAAGAAAATGTTCTCACGCTGAAGAGTTTCATTTCATTCCCCCTCCTCCACCACGGGTCCACGACCGCCCACCTACTCTCCACCCACCACAGCAGAAGCCACTACCGAAGGTACCGTCTCTCCTCTCTCTCTCTCTCTCTCCCTTATCTGCCTACTCTGTTGCATCACGACCAATTTTCTGTTAGATTTTTTTGTTTGAAATTTTTTTTTTTTTTTTATTATGATGATGATTTTTTTTTTTAGAGGAAGGGAATCTGTTATTTCATTCGCCTCTGGAACAATTTTTGTTTTTTCCCGTCATCAAACCCCCCCCTCTCCTTTTTTTTTTTGTTCTTCCGTGCTTCTCTTCTCTCTTCTCCTTCTTCTCGAATAATCAAGAATTAGTACATGAGGTACCAGTGTAGACTGCCACCTCCATTATTATTTCTTTATTAATGAATGAACTCGTTCTACATTCTTCTCTCATATATTTTTTTATTTTTTTTTTTGGGGGAGGGAGGTTTAAATTCTTCTTTTCTTATTATCACAATTTTTTCGAAAACCTTCGGCCCGAACAACAAGACAAAACGCGTTTGTTGTGTTGGCTGCCCCGACTAATTGAAATGCCTTTACGTTTTTGTCTTTTGGCAAATTCGATATCGTTTTAAAGTTGATGCAGCAGACCACTATGGTGGTATCAAATGTTTGGATCAAAATTAAATTGGAAAATAAAGACGAATTCTGTTTGAATGTTCGAATCTTTGGTCATCATGAGGGTTTTTTAAGAGCAGATAGTACATATGGTAGTAGTATAGTTCCTGGACAACACAAAAGAAAGAGCATCGCCTCCCTTATTATTTTTCTAACCCCCCCTCTACCCCTAACCCTCTTGTGTAATTAAAGATTGATGATGGTCACGTCAACGGAGGCGCGTCATTGTCCGCTTCACGCCGCCGAGATGCCGTGAAATCGATATCTAATTTTAAAACCGTCTCCGATCGGACGATATCGGATATGGGTCTCCATCTTTTCTTGATTATTATAATGAGAGAGACCTTTAACGTCTCTATATATATTTTTTTAAACCCCTCTCTTACGTCTTCTTTTAGACCCGCCCCGCAACCCTTTCGTTCACATTTTATTCAATAATAATAATGATAATCAAATAAGAAGAGCGGAATTCACCCGCCAGATGATTTTTCTGATGAAATGTCGGCAATTAAATAATAAAAAAAAGGTGCTCGTTCGGGACGGATCTAATCACGCCATCGGGATTGAGTTGAAGTGGAACGACCTTTTATTTTTTTATTCCCAATAAAAAATTAAAAAAATAAATGTGTTTTTTTTTTCAATGACTATCCACGGGCTGATGAATGTGTGTAACACATCCGCTTCGCTATTCTGTCTGCGTATGTGTCCAATATTCGCCCCCCTCCCCTCTCCCTGGAACTCTCATTGCTTGACTCCAGCAATTAAATGCAATTGGCGTTGGCTAAAGGGCAACAATGTGGAGCGTGTGTGTGCAATCAACATGTCATTGATGATGAAAGAAAAGAAAAGAAGAAAAAAAGAATGAAAAACATTTTGGCGCGCACCTTTGATGGATGATTCCGATCGTAATCATCCGGATAAAAAAAAATAATACAGGTGGTGGCTTGTGCTGGGCTGCGCAGACTGTGGGAAGACGTCGAATTCCCACGCTTCCATCCAGCAGCAAAACTGACGGCCATGGGACTTTTAAGAGTGAGAGGGAAAAATAATAAGAAAACAAAAAAAAAAAAAAAAGCACAACAGCCCATTTCTCCCAACCCCACTCTTCACCCCCACATTATTGCTCTCTATATTCCACATTATACGGAGTGTATGAGTATGTAGTAGGAGGAGGAGTTTCAAAAAGAGCCTATACATTTCTATACATGCACAGTGGATGTGTGTGTGTGTGTGTGTAGATGTGGGGGTGTGTGTGTGTGTGTGTGAGAGAGCCTGGGAACGGAGGGTGGCATAGCTTTACACGGACAGGGTGCAAGACCTCACAGGAGAGGGGGGACCTTTGAACCGTTTGGCTCCCGCTCTCCACGTGGTGTCGCATAGGACGACATCATCCAGCCCAGTCTCACGGACGGTCAGTCTTCATCGGTATGTCGAGCTGACAACACCTACAACTCAGAAATTCAAACGTTTTTTTTGAATCGTGCACATCGTTTACTTTCGTTACACACAACCGACGTTGCAAGTGATTTCCAACATTCGTTCACTTCGCCGAGAAGAACCCCCCCCCGCGTCTCTTTTGGGTGTTTTTCATTTCGTTTCTGTGCAATTGCCATCGAACAACGCAGAACATTTGGCTGAAAATGCCATCGCACCCGGCCGCCAGTACCTGGGACGACAAAGAGTCCGTTTCCAGGACGATGCTCTACAAAAAGGTATTGTGAATACTTTGATTTTTGAATATCGGCCATGCGCTAATTGATTGCGCACCGCATACCCCACTCCCTTTTTTTTTTTTTATTGTTTTGAAGATAACAAGATGAAATACATTTTTCAAAGAAAACGTGAAAGAATTAAAAAAGGAGGTTTTGTCTACCGTGACAATTTATTTTTTTTTTTTCTTTCGGGTTCTCTGTTTTTTTTTTTTTGGAAAGTCCGCTTTCTCACGCTCGTCACGGCCGGCAAAGCCGTCACAATCCGTTGATGAAAAGAAGTAAAGAAAAGAAAAGAAAAAAAAAAATCAAAATAAAACAAGGGAAAAGAATGAAGTCGACTGTGACGTCACCACAGAATCTCTTTGACCATTCACATCACGGCGGACGAAATAAAAAAATTTTTTTTTGTTTAAATTGTCTATTGAGTAGAAACGTTCAACTCGTTAAACAATAGTTGGTTGTTTGATGTTTTTTTTTTTCTAGCCCGTACCGGTTGAATCGAATTGAAAAAAAAAAAAATGGGCCGTCATCAATTCATTTGTAATTCAATCTTTTTTTATTTTGTTGTTGTTGTTGTTGTTTTCGGTTGACAAATAGATCACCAAGCCGTTACTGGAACGACAGAGACGTGCACGAATCAACCGGTGCCTGGACGAATTGAAAGAGTTGATGAGCGCCGCTCTGGCGGCTGAAGGTGAAAATCTCACGAAATTAGAAAAGGCCGACGTGCTCGAACTGACCGTACGTCATCTGCATCAACTGCATCGCGAGGGCGAACTCAGCCTGAACGCTTCCGGCGGAGGTGTAGGAGGCATTTTCAACCGACCGCCATCCGGAGCAGCAGCGGCCGCTCCGGCCGATCGACGTCGATACCAGGGTGGCTTCTTGGCCTGCGCGCAACAAGTGGCTTCTTACGTCATGAAAACGCCCGGGCTAGAGCCTGGACTGGGTCAGAGATTGTTAGCTCACCTGGCCAGATGTTCGCAGCAAATCTCGCCGGAATCGACTGCACCGCCTCCTCCTGTGCTCGGATTAGCCGGATTGCCACCAGCGCCGCAGCAGGACGCTAATTTCGCTCCTGTCTTCCCATCGCTCACACTTCCGGCCGACTATCAGGCGTCGGCAGGGCGGGAGTATTCCATCACGGCCCAGTTTCAAGTGTACAGGCCGCCGGTAGCGCCGCAACCGTTGCGCATGACGCCCGACATGACGGCCGCTCACGCGACCGAAGGCAATTGCGGATCGTCCGACGAATCGACTTCGCCCGGAAGCAAACGAAGGGCTTCTCCCGATTTCCCGCACATTCCCAAGAAGCGCTACGCGCATTTCAACTTCGAAGCGGCCGATTGCGGACGCATCGGCACCGAATCGGAATCGGAACCCGTGGCCGGCACGTCCGCCGCTGCGGCCCACCCGTCTGATTGTTACGTGGTCGAAAGCCAAATCGTTCAACTCTCTCCTCGACCTCCTTCGTCCGCCGACGGCAAAGATTCCGATTCCATGTGGAGGCCTTGGTAAAGGTTTCCACCATCGCAATCATTCCGCTAAGACAACAACAACACCAACAACATTTGTGATCATCCTCCCACGTCTGTCGTCTTTCACGACAGCTGTTTTCCTTTGGTTTTGTGTACTAAATCCCGAAAATAGAAGAAGAAGAAGAAGCGAAATGTTTTGTTTTTTTTTTTGGTTTGTTGTGTTTGTTGTGTACACGGAATGTTGGCTCGCCTCGAGATTCCGATACGGCCGGAACAACCGGATGTCTTTCACTTTCGCATTGTGGTTGTATTTTGTGAGCGGAATTCACACGTGCCTCTTCTTGGGGTTTGGCCTTGTGCGTTCGTACTCTTCCGCATTTCCCACATCGTTCATGTAGCCAATCCGAAGGAGAAATGAAAAAGAAAAAGAAAAACAAAAGTTAATCATAAAATAGTTATACGAATTTCACATATTGAAAATGTAATTGAATGGCTTCCTATTGATCTCTTCTCATTGAACGTTGATCGAAAAAAACATCTTTTCTTTTTTTTTCTTCTAAATTGGAATTGAAAGAAATTAAACTTTTAACTAGTATCATTATATGACCCAGTTTGAATAGAAAAGCGGGCAGAAAAACCGCACGCAACAAAACCATCGATGTGTCTTCCACCGTTTTTCGATTTCTCTAATCTCGTTTATGATTGTCTGCCAGTTTCAAAAGGAAAATCTTGTGTGTGTCCCTATGTAATGTACATAAAACTGTGATCGAAAAAAACAAACAAAACAACAACAACAAAACAATGATTATTCTTTCTTATTTTTTTTTTTATTTTTACTTGTGCTGTGTTTGAGAGAGAAACTATCCCTTAATAAACATGTGTGTGCGCTTCACCTCCAATCTCTCGGCTTGCTAATGAGACCTGATCGATTTCCAACAACCTGGGATATATACTATATACGTATCGTATATATATATAACTCCCAAAGAAATTACGTTCCGCTTTTTATTTTATTATTATAATAATAATAGCACTCTACTTTCAGGTATAGATTTTTTTTTTTTAACTTATTTTATAGAGCCCCTTTCAAAAAGCAAAAGAAAACAAAAAATTGAGATCGGTTCACAATGTATATCCAAGGCTCTTTTTGAGGTTGGAAAATGACCTGAAATGTTCACAGGTATAAGAAAAGAAAAAAAAAGAACCTTGGCAGTATAATACGCTCATTCTGGAAAAAGTATCAGATTTTTATTTTATTTTTTTTATTTTTAAATACACGCATATATGTTTGTATATACTGTATACGGTGTGTGCGTGTGGATATGAATTTGTACGCCTATTTCGTGACCTTTAAGAGGGTAGGGTATGCTTTAAAAAAAAAAGCCCAGAAGGGTGGGGATGTGACATTGATGGCTTCCGGTATCATTAAAATAATAAATATTTACCATAAAAAAGAAGAAGAAGAAGAAAGAAGAAATGGAGAGGAGCAGAGTGGTTCCCATCAAGAGCCGAGCCAACTGAAAGTGACGTGGTAATTCCAAACTAGTCACACACACAAATAAAAAGGATATGGAAAGGAAAAAAAAAGAAAGAGCTTCGGCACGGGCGACCTGAGTGTGCGACAGGTCACTAAAGGTGAAAGCCATTCTCATGTGTTAAAAAAATAAAAATAAAAAAATAAATATGAAATCCGGGAGCGCGCGTACAGATACGTCGCAACGAAGAAAATTTGTAGTTCGATCAAAGTTCGTTTTTTTTTTTTTTTATGGGAGTTGCTTTAAGCTTTAGATTTTTATAGAGCAAACGCTCAGACATCTTCAGTCCGGGTCTTGGGGTATTCAATTAATTTTTTTTTACTTACTTTGTTTTATAGCGCCATCAGCAGAGGAGAAAAAGGACTGTAAAATGTAACTGTTGATTTCGTCAATTATTAAAATCTCATCGCAAAAAAAAAAAAAAAAAAAAAACTTTTTAATAGGCGATATTTTTTTAGGGGTTATCAAGTTAAAACAGTGTAATTATCTTCAGACGACAACGAAATGCCTCCTTATTGAGGTCTTGTATTTTTTTAAAAATTCATTTCTTTGGGAATGGGATCAAAATGTCAAACAAGTTTGGGTCGTACGACAAAATCGATTTTGATACTTCAAATCACGAACAACCCGTACGTGATGGGGATTTTGTATTTTAATAGTATTAGTTCCCTTTGGTGGCAGTTTCTTTCTTTTTAAACATTGAAAACGCGTTCGGCTATAGTCAAATGCGCATTGGCTGGACTAATGACCTTGCGGCTCGCTTAACAAACTGGGCATTCGTAATCTGAAGTGACGTCTAGAGTTAAATGTCAAATGTTAAATGATTTAACGATGAAAGTTCACCGGAGAATTGAACCGGTCGTAATGCCTTACGGTTAAGACGTGAATCCGACGTTTGTGTAACGGTGAATTTAAGTATCGAGCAAAGGGGAGAAAATCCATTTGGAACGATTAATGCCGAAGTGAGTGCAAGCGGTTACATGGAAGTGATTATCAACATTTCAACTTCAGACCCTTGCGTTTGTGAACGGATGAAACAAGACCGCCTTCTTCTTTTCCCGCATCCTTAGGGCCTGTTGTTTCCCCAACTCTTGTCCAAGGAGTTCTAAGAAAAATCTCATGTTGGCTGACTGAGATTTTATGTCATCGTGGAAATTCTTAGCACATTATACTGCGATATCATACTAAACTACGGCTCATTCAATGACATTCAAAATATGGAGGTATTATGTAATTTTTTTGTATCGAATTTAATCTCTTTGTATGCTGCTTTTCATATAGCCTCCGTGGCGCAATTGGCTAGCGCGTTCGGCTGTTAACCGGAAGGCTGGTGGTTCGAGCCCACCCGGGGGCGTTTTCTTTTCTTATTTTCCAGGAAATCATTTTTTTCAAAAATGCAAATTGGACTCAATTATACTATTAAGATTATGTGTTCTTTTGTTTTAACAAGTGGACACACCAGATTTTTATTTTTAATTTAATAGCGCTCGTTCACTCGATCCTCCCCTCTAACCAATCACTTGCGATTCGTTCCGCCTGAAACTACATTTTGTGTACACGTCGTAATTGGCTGGCAGTCGTTGGCCTTAATAGCGTCACACGCGCCGTTTCAATTTGCGCTGACATGACGCTTCGACTCGGTCCAGCGAGCGGTCTCGCCTTACAGGCACAAACATTACGCAAAAGCTCCCGCCTTGATCGTATCACACACACACACACACACACACACACACACACACACACAGAGAAACTGACGGTATCGAATCGCAGTCATAAGGTCCACACACATAAACCCAAACAAATTCGATAGCCTTAATTGTTCTATTGACCTGTTCACAAGTTTAAGATGACACACATGCACATTCGTTATACAAAAACAAACACAAAATGCATACGGAGAAAAACAAAATTATATCAGAACGAATTTCTAGAAAAATGGGCAGAGATGAAAGGAAGGGTCGTGGGTTTAAGAAAAGAGTCGGATTTACCACTTCCTTTAGCTAACTGGACGGTGCGAACTCTGGTCACACAGCATCAGTTGCACGCACACGCACACAAACAAG